>NW_026933819.1:0-59294 GCF_032062105.1 Saccostrea cuccullata
AGAAAGATGATATTATTTTTTTTAAATCCACATTATTGAGATACCTTTTTAAAAGAAATCTACAACAGGATAACATTAGAGGCAATAATTCTTTGAAAAAAAAAACAACTATATATTTTGAACTGCAATTGCAAAGTAAAATTTGTGACAATTCATTTTAACTTTAAAAAATCGATAGTTAAACAAAAAGAAAAATTCAGAAAACATGACATTCAGCCAATCACATTTCAGGTATTGATTAAGATTCTGATATATATTTGGTGGTTGAAAGACAATTTAGCAAAATTTTACCAAAACGTTTTACAAGAACGCTGCAGTATTTTTTCTCATAAAAAAGAAATAAAAGATGAGCAGGCAGTGCGTTACCTCTTTAATTGTTTGCTTTATAGCTTTATCCAAAGCTAACATAATTTCTCAGAAAAGATATACGGTAGAACTGGAATTTAATGATAAAAAATCAAATCACTGGCTTTTAGGGGAACATGATTCCGATTCGTTGACCGAATGCGCCATGATGTGTCAAAAGAAATGTATTTTATACGGTTTCAATCCCATGCTGAAGAAATGTCGTACCCACAAGAAGATCTTCACGACGGAAGTGTCTAATGAAGGAGGCTGGGGATACTATACAGATGTCTGTATGTATAACTGTTATATTTTGGTTTGTTTGGTTGTTTGTATGTATAACTGTTATATTTTGGTTTGTTTGGTTGTTTGTATGTATAACTGTTTTATTTTGGTTTGTTTGGTTGTTTGTTGTTTAAGACCTTTTTGTGGATAGAGGGTTTCAAATTTCCACTTTAACCCCTCAATTTAGGGTTATTAAGTATTGCCGAATCATTTTCCTGACAACATCACATTCGGCACGGTAAAATGATTATATAGTCTCATCCAAAATTCCAGAATTTGCAAAGAACTGTCCTTAAGCTATGAGGGGGGATCCTTCTCTATGAGGGGGGATCCTTCTCTATGAGGGGGGATCCTTCTCTATGAGGGGGGATCCTTCTCTATGAGGGGGGATCCTTCTCTATGAGGGGGGATCCTTCTCTATGAGGGGGGATCCTTCTCTATGAGGGGGGATCCTTCTCTATGAGGGGGGATCCTTCTCTATGAGGGGGGATCCTTCTCTATGAGGGGGGATCCTTCTCTATGAGGGGGGATCCTTCTCTATGAGGGGGGATCCTTCTCTATGAGGGGGGATCCTTCTCTATGAGGGGGGATCCTTCTCTATGAGGGGGGATCCTTCTCTATGAGGGGGATCCTTCTCTATGAGGGGGGATCCTTCTCTATGAGGGGGGATCCTTCTCTATGAGGGGGGATCCTTCTCTATGAGGGGGGATCCTTCTCTATGAGGGGGATCCTTCTCTATGAGGGGGGATCCTTCTCTATGAGGGGGGATCCTTCTCTATGATGGAGATACATGTAATACCCTCTGTCGACGGGTCAGATTCACCGCCCAAAGTCTCTTGATCTGGAAAACGAAAAGTTCCTGAAAAAAACGAAAAGTTCCTGAAAATTTTATGAAAAAAAGGCATTACGATCCGTGTTCACCACGTCAGTCTATATTCAATTCAACGACTGTATTTGAAAAGAAGGTCATTGTATCGACCTAAATATGCACATTTCTGAAACGTGGACTTAAACATATCTTGTAAAATTATTTTAAGTTCCACTCTCCGAGTGAAACATCATCTTGATGGAGTTTTGTAAAGAAACTGACGTTTACATTCGACAGCTTTCACATTCTCGTAATTGCAGTTGGCCTGTGTTTAAATTGGAAAAAGTCAGTCGCCGATTGTAAAAGTAATTCTATTCATAAAACTCCATTTTTAATGGTATTCTTCTTTAGATTCTTATAAGTAAGAAATACAAATAAATTTCGAATTTCCAAGAGAATACATGTATTAGGAACATGTGTGCCAATTTTTTATAGCTGTATATTCGTAGAAAAAAATCATATTAAAGATTGAAAGAATTAGAAAACAGAATAATTTCAGGTAATGGCAAAATATGTACAATCCATATTTAAGCTACATCGTACCGCACAATCTCCAAAAATTAACCATAATGTATTTCGCATGTATCTCTACATTGCATGTATTAAAACATTATACGATTCCACCATTTTCCCCCTTTTTACAGCATCTCGTTTAGATTGTAAGGATCTTCATAATGACGGCAACTCTATTTCCGGTGTGTACGACATTTACCCGTATCGAACCATTACCATTCCTGTCACAGTGTATTGTGACATGACGACAATGGGCGGGGGATGGACGGTTTGTACATATGTTATACTTTATATTACATAATTCACTTCAAGTTATCAAGTATTTCCTTTGTTCAAGAGAATAAGTAGATACTGTAGTTCGTACGTATTATAACTTATGGATTTTATAATTGTTCAAAACAGTAAAATGTATTGCTATAATTCTTAATTTTAAAGGTAATTCAAAAACGAATAGATGGATCCCTGAATTTCTACAGGCTCTGGAAGGATTATAAAGATGAATTTGGTGCCCCAGAACAGGATTACTGGATAGGTAAGTGTACATCTCTTTTAAATGGGGACTCTGAACCAGAACAGGATTACTGGATAGGTAAGTGTACATCTCTTTTGAATAGGGACTCTGAACCAGAACAGGATTACTGGATAGGTAAATGTACATCTCTTTTAAATAGGGACTCTCAACCAGAACAGGATTACTGGATAGGTAAGTGTACATCTCTTTTAAATAGGGACTCTCAACCAGAACAGGATTACTGGATAGGTAAGTGTACATCTCTTTTAAATAGGGACTCTCAACCAGAACAGGATTACTGGATAGGTAAGTGTGCATTTCTTTTAAATAGGGACTGAGAACCATCTGAACGTTTCACTAAAGGACCTTTATTTTAGAAGATAATGGCAATGAAGCCTATCAAATATATTATTTTGCGACTGGGTAATATCTTTTTGGCAATAAAAACGATAGCGAGAATATCAGATCACTCAGAGTGAAAAAAAAATTTGCATCAATGTCTGCAGTTTATGTAAAAAAACAACGGTAGTTTAATTTTTCGAGAGAGAAAATATAATTATAATGGTATTACGATGGACTTTACAGTTGATTTCAATCGTAATACAGGAAATGACGTAATCCATCTGTTAACAAAAGAAAACAACTCGTTCCTTTATGTTTCGATCACTCTCGAGAATGGTACAACGCTGTATGAAATGTACGACAGATTCTCTGTCTCTGACGAAGCAGGAAAATATCAGCTCTTTCTTGCAGGACCTGCCACGGGAACCTTAGGTAAGTGTATTGATGTTAGCTCTTAGAATTGGATACAAAGAAGAATTACTGCTTAATTTATTTATATTTATTAATCTATTATCATGCTGACCATTGAAAATTACATTAGATTTTTAAGAACTTACCTTGGTTTTGCATGAGAGCGTCAGCATGTGGAAGATAGAGGATAAGAAAATTCATTAATATAAACGTTTCATGTCCAAAGTCTTGTAAAGAAAAATTTTTTGTGCGTATTCAAATTTTCAAAACAGCATTATTATAATAGTTTTTTCGTATCGTACATGTTATTGTATTATTAGAATTCTACAAGTTACATGAAACCAGTTATGTTAATACAAAGTTTGCGGATAAAATCCCTATACTATTGAAATATAATTTTCATTCTTTTTCCTCTATCCAATTTTTTTTAAGAGCACTGGATACTTTTCGACTAATGTAAAACTAAATTGTGTTTCTGTGTGTATGGGGGGAAGCACAGGAAGAAACAAGACCTTTCAGATAAAACTGAAAGGCGGCTTTCAGTAACTTTTCAGTGGCCTTTCAGCCACTAAATGGCATATACATTTCAGTGACCTTTCAGTTGCCTTTCAGTCACATTTCAGATACCTTTCAGTCACCATTCAGCGGACACATTTCCGTCAACTTTCAGTAGCCTTTCCATCAACTTTCAGTGACCTTTCCATGAACTTTCAGTGACCTTTCCGTCGTCTTTCAGTGACCTTTCCGTCGCCTTTCAGTGACCTTTCTGTCGTCTTTCAGTGACCATTCCGTCGACATTCAGTGACCTTTCTGTCGTCTTTCAGTGACCTTTCCGCCACCTTTCAGTGATATTTAAGTCTCAATCTAGCAATTTTTTTCACTAGCGTATTATTTAATAATCAGATGTTTTTCCTTAACAAGGACGCAGTATTTTGAATAAAGATTTATTATTCAATCTTAATTGTGTTTTTTGTTTACTTATCGTGATCAAATTAGGGTACCTCAAAATAAGTCTAAGTAGTTATTATTTTTAATTACAAGAATAAATAAATCGCTTATACATGCCTCTTGTAGAAAAAAAATATATTGAAGATTTTAGCTTTCTAAATGATATTGCTTTAATAAAATCATTCTACTAAGTTTCTAGATAGAGAATTTACAACGATCTTAAATCTTTGACACAGGAACAGGTGCCCGTCTCTGATAATTGTCATCATCCCGATAGAAGATGTGTAATTAATTAGTCTGTCCCCAAAATAAAATATGTGAGACCTATTCAAAATGATTTTTTATTTTCTAGTTACATTTAGAAAACAAAAATTCTTCATAAATTGATGATCCTATAACTGATTTAAAATCTAAATAAATGCATAACATTCTTTAGTGCTTAAATGCGTGTATTTTTTCATGGAAATATATAGTTTTGATTGATGAGACAGAATTTATATTATTAAGTTTCTAGATAGAGAATTTACAACGATCTTAAATCTTTGACACAGGAACAGGTGCCCGTCTCTGATAATTGTGATCATCTCGATAGGAGATGTGTAATTAATTAGTCTGTCCCCAAAATCCGCGCAACTAACATAGAATATACAAAAGATATACAAGATATATACACATCGCAGCTCCTCGATACAACAGGTGAACTGATTGTTCCATCGATTTCTATAAATTAATTCATTTTATATCCTTAGTATTCAACAAGAAGTCGTAGCGCAATTGATAAGGTCGCGGACAGCTAAGCAGGAGACCAGGGTTCGATCCTTGATGTGGGAGCAATTTCTTTTCTTGTATTAATTTTTTTTATTCGGAATTAGATACAATTAATGCTATTATACCAGGAAAATGTAAAATAAAATTTTTAGGTAAAAAATAAGCCGATTCTTCAATTGAATGATCACGGAAATGTCACTGAAATGTATGTGCCATTCAGTCAACTGAATGGTAACTGAATGATCACGGAAAGGTCACGGGAAAGGGTCTTTTCAGTGACCTTTCATTGACCATTCAGTGACCATTCAGCCACCATTTAGTCGACTGAATGGTAGATTTTCATCCTGTGAGGGGGAAGGGTATGTTCAGGTGGCAGCTTAAACTTTTTTTTTTATCAGTTTAGCATCTAGAATCAACTTTTTAGTCACATTAGTTTAAAGTATTAATCATTTTGCATCATAAAATATTCATTCATATAAAAAACTCATTAAAAAATCATTTACACGAATGAATAATGCATTAAAATTAGATGAAATACATGCATTCTGTGTCTGTCGTTAAAAAAATATATATATATATATATATATATATATATATATATATATATATATATATATATATAAAAAAGAATACGTGTTATTTTATTGGACTGTTTTTAGATAACGAGAAAGGAAGAAATAATTTACAATTTTGTTTATCATCGTGTTTGACTTACTTCATATTCAATGAATAATTAACCATCATATAATTTCACATACATGTAAATTTAATAGTTTCAAAGCATCCAAGATTTAATTTCACTTGTATAACGTCTTAAGAATGCATCGTCTATTACAATCACATCATCGATTTTTTTTCTTTAATATTCATTTAACAGGTATTTATTTATTTATTTATTTTACATTTATTTTTCGATGTATTTTTAAATTTGATCAATTGATTATTTTTTATTTAATCATCTATTCATTTACCTCCTTATATTTTTATTTTGTATTTTTATTTATATATCAATGTTCTTGGCATAGAACTCTATGATATCCATCAATTTTTGTTAATCTTATTGTTAAAAAAAACTTTCAAAATCACAATCATTCTATCCAAAAACTTTTACAACTATGCTAAACTTGAATTACAAGAGAAATTGTATTTTGAGACATTGTTCAATTCATCCGTTTTGCTTCGGCGAACAATACATGGGCCATACTGGGTCATTTACTGTTGCATCATTTTAACAAAACAATAATAGATATGTATACACTAGTAGCCAAACAGGGGCTTACTGTAGGTAAATGTGACTGGGGATGCATACAGATAACTGTGGAAATACTTAAGGTTACAGAGAAAAAACGGCCGGTCCTTTGAATGAAAGGGTAGACTTTTGAACGTAACAAAAGGTTTACAATTTCTTTATATTCTAGAAATGTGTTATTTGCATCATTTGCAATGAAATTAAATCAAAACATATATACCGATCCAGGAATCCATTTTTTGTATAATCTGTCCTTATGTTCTGTATCACGTTTGTTTATCAACAAATGATGTTCAAATTTTTGCAGATCATTAGATGATGAATAAATTAGGAATTGTGAATATTGAAATTGGCTTAAAAAGAATTCAGGTGAAACTGTGGTCATGCTCCTATAAATTAATTATGTCTGTGAAATATTTTATATAATTGTACAGGTGACAGTATGCTTGACACAGGAGATTCTAACCACGATCTGTCAGGGATGTACTTTACCACCCCTGACAAAAATAACGACAGAGATAGTGTATATAACTGTGCTGTTAATTATGGTGGCAGCTGGTGGTATAACTCCTGTCACGCCGCATTCCTTAACGGTAAATGGTCCCCGGCGACCTGGAAGGATCCATGGTATCCTATACTAAAGAGTGGATCACTGATCAGGGGAACAATGATTTTAATAAAACGCCACTAGGTAAACAACACTTCATCTTACTGATCAGGAGAACAATGATGTTAATTAAACGCCACTAGGTAAACAACACTTCATCTTACTGATCAGGGGAACAATGATGTTAATTAAACGCCACTAGGTAAACAACACCTCATCTTACTGATCAGGGGGAAAATGATGATAATAAAACGCCACTAGGTAAACAACACTCCATCTTACTGATCAGGGGAACAATGATGTTAATAAAACGCCACTAGGCAAACAATACTTCATCTTAAAAAAAATATTCTTTGATATTTCCTTGAATATTTGAAACGGCTATAAAAAAATTCTAAGAGTCGCTTTTATTTTTAAATATTATTTAATTGTTTTATTTTTTTTTTTCAATTTTAACAGATGGATATTCAAACTAGTTATACTGAAAATTTATAAAGACCGCCCATTAGTGAGATGAAACATTTCTCATAAAAAAGAACATTTTTAAAATTCGTCATGGGATTCTATTCCTTTTTTCAATAATGTTGATTATCCCACGTTAACCCTTTACCCCGTTCATATACTAGTAGCTCATATCATATTGATTTTGTATCCTACAGTTGTGGGTCATCATGGGTTTGCCAAAGGAAGTAAAATAAAGTGGAGTCCTATGTATAGAAGCCTGTGTAAAACATGGATTGTGAATTATTAAACATTGGATGAAAAGAATTCCCCATGATTTTTTTGGTTGGATATGATCAGGGATAAAAATCACAAAATTTGCTGGATAAAAATAATATCCAACTAAAAATCATTGGAGATTCTACATAGGTCAAATAGAAAACATTGTGGAGGATTATGATTTAAGTAGGTTTGGCGGTTGGACTATCTCCTGAAGGAATAAAAGTTTCGTTAATTTTTTCTACCGAATGTCTCAATAAAAGCTGTACATTATTTGTGTTGTAATAAATTGAAAATCAGACATGTTTTGTTCTTTTTCACGAACACTGCGGAATGAAGATGTCTGGACAGAGAATTAGAATAAATATCGCTTTATTTAATGCATCGTAGAGTTGTAACTGTTTAGTCTCGCACCTTTACTTTCCGTGAATTTCAACATCAAATTACATTCTCCTTTTATAACATTTATCCAGAAGTGTATTAGCCCTGAAACAGACGTTTTGGACTTGGTGAAACAGTGCCTAGGAAGTAGGGATGTCTCGCCCTTGGGGCTGATATATCTTTGTCTCGGCCCGTTGTCAAGGGGCTGTCTCGCCCTTAAATTTCAAATAACTGCTTCTGTTTAATTTTTGTGAATTAAGAGTAAAAGTCATATTCAAGTATTAAAACATTATATATCGAAAAATGTAACAAGGATCTTAAAAAATTATTTATTTAAACTATAATTTTGAGAAAACTGGTTTTAAAAGAGCACCAAAAAAATATTACTTGTGATGTAAGAGAAGTAATACTTTTTTTTACTTTTAGGACAGCAACAAATCATGTTTTGGAAAAAAATGGACGTTGATTGGCTTTGACAGTAAGACAATACCAAGATTCCATTAAATTTTTTATTTAATATACTGGGTATATCGTAACCAAATAAACAGTCCCTTTAAATCTCAGATTTACAACCTGTAACAAATCGTTGAAGTATTTGTAACCCCGGTTCGATCTAAAGTGAAAGTAGAATCTTTTTATCTAATGTGCTTCGAAATTATGTATATTTATTCACCGTCAAGCAACATCTTCAAGAACATCTAAATGAAGAAAGATAATTTTAATTTTCTTACTAAGAAATTATACAAACTTTTCGATAGAAAAATATCTAAATAATTGTTCTTTTCTTTGGTTTAAGATATATGATATTAACAACATCAAACCACTGTTAAATTTATTATAATTCAGAAATCTCCTTATTTGGGCTGACAATTATAACTGGGGATCATTTACTTTAAACCAAGTGGTCTGGTAACTTTGCTAATACATAATTTATATTCATTAAAGAGGTCTACTAGAAGTAACATATTTTTGATGCAGTGACGAGGAATTCTGATTAGACACCATAACATAAGGTTACATGTCAGTGGTAGTGGTCGTCAAGGTACTGTCGTAGAGTTATGACAGGAGTCAATCAGACCCCTTCGTTTCTCCTTTTAGTGAGATTCAGAGTAATTTCGATACTACCAGGAGTTAACAGTTTACTTATTTAGAACAAGTGCTGCAGGATCTATAGTGATTATGACAAATCTAAACAGAAATGTTAGGTGATTCTGTAAATACCAAAAGACCTAAACGAAAGGAATAAGAACTAAACAAGTTTCATGCAGAAATAAAGCATCGCAAAAATACTTGATTCATTTTAAACAATTATTCAAATGTAATGGAATAAATGATATTTTGATAAGAAAAATCATGGAAACAAATGTTTTCATGAGAATCAAATTGCAATTATCTTTCATATTTAAAAGTTTTGTAGGCATTTAATTTCGCTGTTTTAAAAGCATTTCTAATCAATATATAGTCATATGGAATTCCTGGTGAATGGAACACAGGGAGATAACGAACGATATCCAAGATTTAAAGTTCTTTAAAAAAAATAGTACAAAACAGACTTGGAGCAAATAAGAACCTCTAAAACGTCGGAGGTGGGATCAGGAGCCATTGAGGATTTAGCATCCCCTACCGACCGGTCAAATCTACCGTGTGCGCCTTCTCATGATCGGGATCCGTCATCAATTCAGTGTATTGATAATGAATTAAGCATTGTGTGGTATTTAAAATCGTTAATTGTAAACGAATAGGGTGTAGAACAGACAATTGATTTGAACATTTTTTGAATATTTTAAACTTGGACCATATAAATATAATAATCATTCCAGCAATTAATTGTTTACTTTATAATTTTTAATTCATTTAACTATAATTATCCTGTTAGAACAAATTGGATTTTGTTGTTGTTACATGTACAATGAACTATAATTTTGTAATGGAATTGATCGGAAAAGACCAATCGAGCCCATCGATACTAAGTAATAAAAATTTAAACGGAAATGCAACATTACTACATGAGTATATAGGTTCTTGACAAAAAGTAAATAAATTGGTGACTTTGAAGTAAATAAGTAAGAAAGCTTAGAGGCTAGAACTCCTGTGATGCAGAGATAGGGACTAAGTCCATAAATATTACTGAGTGTTTGTCTGCATTTAAGGGTGTTGCCATGTTGGGATTCATAGGTCAACGGACAGACCTACGAACAAAGAGTAGGTGGCATGTAATAAGACAGGCAATGAAATGTACCTTTTTATCCTGGACCATGAATAGCCTCTCGAGAATATTAATCTTGTATACAATCCTCTATATTTTTTTTTTAGTTTTTAATAAAAACAAACTAATTCCTTATTTCTTTTTAAAAATGAATAATTCAATTCTAATATATATCAGTTTTTTTCTTAACAACTTTAAAATAGATTAATGTCATTTATTTGTGGAAAATTAAAAGATTGAGGAGAAGATGTTCCATCAAATATGGACATATGCTTGTCAAAATCAGTCTTCTTCTTTTACAATTCTGCATTGAACATTTCCTTTTAAATGTATCTATGACGTATTACCATTCCATGCATCGGGTTCGGGGAATTTGGCGCGTGGAGAGGTATTCATGTCACAATCAAGTTACAAAGAAGAAGGGGTATTAGACACACTTGTATCATGGTTGTGGTGTTTTCCTTCGAAGATCGTTGTGCATTTAATCTTGATACATTTGAGGAGGCGGACCTAAGGGCATGCGTTATCGTGTATATTTTGGAAGTTATTACATGTAAAATAATTTCTAAACTATATATGATATTACTCATACATAAGCTTAAATGAACACCATAGTAGAAGTAATATTTTAAACATTGTTTTATTCATTTTTCAATCAAACTGACTCTAAAATTCCATCTACTCATTTGGAGTTTCGTGAATGGACAGAAAACCAATAACACTGAAAGACTTTTACACCAGACTGCAGCAAATCAAAAACAAGAGGTCCTTGGGACACATCGCTCACCTGAGAACATGGGCTAGTTAAAAACACAAATAAGCTCAGTTTTATTGCTAAGGGAGGAGGAGGGAGGGGGCTGAAGTTTTTATAACTTGAGATGTTGTCACTATATCAATAAAGCGTGCATGTATAATTTTGGCATTCTTGAGAAGAAGAGCTTAAAAGATTTTTCACAAAAATTTCTATGTAAAGATTTGATTGCCCATGATATCCTCACCTTATCACCAAGGGTCATGATATATATAAAACTGAATTAACTCTAACTGAGGACTTTTCCATATTTATATCACCAACCATAACTATGCTGATCTTGAGAAAGATCTTTAAAAAATTCCTATATATTCATGTCGGGTCATAACGTTAACAAACTTGTATTTACCCTTCCTGAGGATGCTTCCACATGAGTTTCATCTTTTCTGGTAAAATAGTTTTGGGAAAAAAAATAAAGATTTTTCCTACATATACAAGGGGTGATCGAAAAGTTCGCGAACTATCTCTATATCTACACAACAACAATTCATTTTGGAAAGGAATTCGGTACATGCAGAGGTATACACAAGGTCTACAAACAGCATATGCTGAATAAAGTTTTTCTCCTTGTTTGAGACGTCATAATGTGAAAATGACGTCACCATGTAGGTCATTTGTGACGAAAATTGGTTGTCTCAGTCGAACTCGTTCAACAAACGACTGAACAATTTATTGTATATCTTAGAAACCCCTTTGCAGTATCATATAATAATTTGTACATAATTTGATTATTGAGATGAATGAGTTCCAATACATTCAATTAATGATTGGAGTGATCGTTTTAGTGAAGGAAGGCAGATGGTTAAAAATGATACTGTATAGGGGGAAAATAACTCGCGGTGTTAATATTCGCTATATTCACGGTGTTAAAAAAATCCGTGAATTCAAGAAACAGTGAATAAATTTTCAATAATCTCCATGTTTTATTTGGAAAATTGAGAATAGACTACGATAGATTTATATAGGTGTTCGTGCAGTCCATGGTCATTTCAGTAATTGCGAGTAGTACTGTCATTCGATTAATTTTAATTATCACGCTTTACTTTAATTCAAATCGGCAGATAATAATTTGTGTTTGTTCAAAAGCTGTTTTAATAGCCAACGCTACATGCTTCATCAGTCAAAACACGTGGGCCATGGGTTTTGATTACCCGTGCGTAGTCTAATGTTACCACGTAAATTTGTTACCTGCATTCTCATGCATATTAGTTCATGTAGTTTTTATCTACATTTTGGTTTTAAAAAATCATTCAAATAAATATCAAACTTACTGACGAAGGAAGTGTGGACGGATATTATTTTGTAGAACTACATAAAAAGTTTTATTTCCGTCCAGTAGTTTTTCGCTGCGTTGTAGTCAAGATCTCGGGTGCTCATGCACTCATCGTAATAGCATATAGGAAAGTCATTTAACGTTTAGGGACTATTAATAACTGCACTTGTGTTAATTATGTATTTATAAAATCTAACAATTTTATAATAACTTACCCTGTTGTTCGTGAAATAAAGACATAATGCTGATTAATGTCGTTTACATGTAGCTATCGTATGGATTAAATGGAGACAAGGGAAGTAACTATTATTACATACCAAATTCCGCGAATTCAAGAAACCGCGATAGTGTCAGATGAGAGAAAACCGTGAAAATTACAACCCGTGAAATTAATCCCCTATACAGTACTTGTTATCTTGTCCAGTAAAAGTAAGTTTGAAAAGATATGTATTTTTAACTAAGCAATTTGCTATCAAAGACCTCCAATTAACAATTTGAAAAATAGTTGAATATTTGAACAATGATATAAGTATTAAATACCTAAGACATAGTTTACTTTAGATTTTAAACACATTAGATATGATAAAAAGAAGGCACCCATTCTCAATCCACCTTGAATAAAGATCTCTCCCGAGACAGAAGATTTGTGTTTTAATGGTCGCCATGCTTTTTTTTTGGAAAGGATATTCATATCCAACCATTCTGTTGTCGAGATATGACCATTTCCGACAAATGAACTGTTCTTGTCATCAAAATTAACTCACATGGAAAGAATTATAAAACTCAGAAAAATCTTTAAACTTCTGTGACAGAACGCTACGGAGGGGGTCAGGTGACCGCAAATATTGCGTGATTCAGCATGCGCAGAACGGTGGTTGATGTGCATTAAATCGGGGAATATTAATTCAAAATTCAATTTTGACATTGAAACCAAATATTGTTTCTTTTATGGAAGTAATTCAATTAGTTCGCAAACTTTTTGATCACCCCTCGTACCTATGTAAATCCTTGATCTACATTTTGGTCCAGCCCTACACCCATTGTTCATGATTAAACAACTTGAATCTACACGATCTGAGGATACTTCCACATGTGTTTCATCTTTACTGGTCCAATGGTTCTAGAGAAGAAGATTCAAAAAAATATTTCCTTTATATTTCTATATTAACCTTTGATCGGCCATTGTGATCCCCCCTTAGCCCTGGGGCTCATGATTTGAATAAACCTGAACCTACACTATCTGAGGAGCCTTCCACCTGAGTTAAAACTTCCCAGTTGGTCTGGAGAAGAAAATTTTTGGAAAAAAAATATACTGGATATTGTTATGTTAAACTTTGATCAGCCATGGTGGCCCCACCTTACCCCCTAATAGAAGGGAAATTTGGACTGATTTGAAGGTAGAAGAGTGAAATACAAGCATTCTTACTGAAATCGGAATCTTTCATTAACTAAGTTGAATAATCATCTTGTCTTTGCTTTGTGTAAAAATATAACACCTTTTATACGGCAAGAGTGATAATTCTGTATAATTTAGTTTGATTTTCAAGTTTTACATCATGAAATTTAATCTGTTTACCAAAAAAGGGAAAATATTGTGTACAGGCAGACTAATGGAATGATCCCTTCTTTAATAAATAAGAATGCAATCCTTCCAACGACTCAAAAATGTAAGATGATTTACGTAAAATTATCAGCTTTTTATTTTTGAAGAGAAAAAAACACATTTAATATATATATATTTATAAGTATACTTATTTCACATACAATATGTTTGCTTTTCCATAATGTCTGATATCTTCAATATTTAACTACCGGTCACGGTAGCATAGTGGTGGAGCGTTCGCTTCATGATCGGGAGGCCCGGGTTTGATTCTCGATCGCGGTGCTGCGTAATACCTAAGACGTAAACAAAGGTAGTGACGGTTCCTTCGCCAAGCGCTCGGCATCAGAAGTGAAAGTCACGGGTCTTTCGGATATGACCTTAAAAACGTAGGTCCCCTGTCACGGTAGGCTCCGGCACGATAAAGAATCCTCACTGTTCAATGGCCCTGAGTGCCGAGTATAGGTCAAAATTTGAAGCCCTTCACCATCGGTGACATCTCCATATGAATGAAAAATTCTCGAGAGGGACGTTAAACAATACATAATCAATCAATAAATATTAAAGTCGAAGTCGATATGCCTAATCTATGATAAAGAATTTTTTCCTGATTTCGTATGGGAAGGATATTACAGCCGCTGCTTTCATTTCAACATCAGACATTTTTTTCGAATAATGTATGTTTGCTTGCGTATTCTTATTTTTATTTATAATTTTACATGGTGAAGATAAGTAAAAAATCCTTCAGATTTTATGTTAAAATTATAAAATCTTGCAATTGCCTTAGAAGACAAACCATAATCAATTGGTTAAATTGAGAGAGAGAGAGAGAGAGAGAGAGAGAGAGAGAGAGAGAGAGAGAGAGAGAGAGAGAGGTGTCAGTGTTTAATTTACTAGTACCATTATCCTTATTATTAGTCCTGATAGATAAATTCATCTTTATTTTTAGCGTTAAATATTGACTCTTTTGCTGATATAAGTTTAGCAGAGAAATATGTTTTGTTGAAAAAGAGTAATTTGGTTGTTTTTGAAAGGTTGTTTGAATTACGGTAAGTGCTTTATTTGTTATTATTAATGTGGCATGTTTAAAATTTGTGTTGTCGAACACATACTGTTCTATTCTATGTAGTAAATCAAAAAAATCAATACTATCTCTTCACTAGAAGCCATTCATCGTATACATGTGATACATCATTCAATTTCTACATTTATTTAATTTTCTTCAAGAAAGTATATTAATTGTTTATAGGAATACAAACGATTGGGAAGCATTTAATGGAAACAACTACCAAATAAATAATAAATTATCTTTAAAAAATTAATTATTAATAAAGCGTTTTCCTCCTGGGAAATTTTTGATTGATTTTAAATAAGTATTTTAAATGCACGGTAAAATTGAAGCACACTTTGAAAAAAAAGTGATGATAGTTTCATTCATCAGGGCTATTGTCTTAAAAGAACACGGGTGTCACGTATATTAAATGCTTACAGCTACTTTATTAGTATTAACCGATTTATATCAATAGTCATTTATCACACATGCAGTTTATTCGTATTTCTAAGAATCGAATTGAGGAAAACAAATTTCATCAACAAAACATGAATGAAGTTCTCTTTAATTAAATAAAATACAATTCTTTACATGCAATCAAATCTGTTTGAAAATGAATTATTTATTCACTGAAACACAGAAATTAATTTATAGTTATCTAGAATCAAAACAGTGCAATTGATTTTTGTTAAATCAATTACATGATTCATTGAGAAAAAGATCAATTGATTAATTCCGACCGTAGATGATGTATGAATTATATCCCTTTGTACTGTACTGAAATGAAGATCCTTAGCAAATCAGTCACAAAAGTGTTTACCTTAATTTAAATTGGATAGACTCTGTTTGAATATAAATAAACGTCCATTTAATCAGAGAAAAAATAGTATAACAGTGAAAATGTCGGTGTCAAAGTCCATTTAAACACATATTACACCTTATGTTTTTGTGTTTTATACCTTATATTTTTAGGTATTAAACCTAATATTTTTATGCTTTCTGTCAATGTCAGCAAAATCTAATTTGGTACTTATTTCTTATTTCCTTTTTCAAAATTGAGATGAACTTGTTTGTTGATTTACATGAACGGCTTTAATTTTACTTTTAAATAATGTATTTCAGTGGAATAGATACATTATAGTTATAAAATTGTTCATTTGATGACATTTACTTAAATCCAAACCATGAATCTTGAAGTTTATGTGTATGCATATGGTTGATGGAAAAAAATATATTGGATTTTCAATCATTCAAGGGTCTGTTATAATGCCAAGAAATGATTCACCTCCTGGTATCTGATATTTTTTGGAGTACTATTTTTTTCTAAAACACATTTTTCTTGGAAATTTTGCAGTTTAAAAGATGCACATTTTAAATGCTTTCATCACAAAAATAACTAACTACAAATACTAATCAATATTTGTATCGATTCACTAAAGGGATAAAGTTCATATGAAAATATGAGTCTAATAATAAATAATTATAAGAGTTTAAAATAAAAAGTTTTTCTTTTCGATTTATCCATTTACACATAGCAACACTTGGATATATAAACATATGGTTCTTTTTATTTAAGTCCATGCATAAATTTAGCAGAATAAATAATCCAAAATCCAAATTATCCAATCTACATTGTTTACGCTTTACTTTACCAGCCCGGGTTATGCTGGTTTCCAACCCATTATCTACATCGTGACACAATTATTCGTAAGAAGATATTAAAATGCATTTTCCTTGCAATTTACAGTAAAATTCGATGCTGTTTTAGTTATAGTTCTATATATGGATATTGGCCTAATTTTCTATAGATCATAGAGTTGTATACGTTGTGCCTCACACTATAACACACAAATCTTATAGTTCTGATAATAAACTGGAACATATATTTGAAAGTGAACATGGAACTTAATATGATTGATTTTGGTTTGCTTGAGATGGATAAGATCTTTTCCTTTTTTGATATCATGAACTGAATTCGGCAGAAGTTGTTGCCTCACTTATGTTTGTCTTCAGATTCTGAAAGTCAGGAAATGGATAAATATCACATTGAAAATTTCATTCTTACTTCAAGAAAAAAATGTACTCTCCTTCTCGGTTTCACATTTAATATTTTATCCTTCATGTTATGTTTTACAAATCTAATTGGTTTTTTTTACCAGTGACAATTTTGGACTCTTTAAATGTTATTGCAAGGAGACAGAAATATCAGACAGTAATTATAAACATTTAATTACTTCAACCTGTGAATCCTTCGCTCAATTTGTTTGATGTCACCTTCTGCCAGTTACTTACTTTATTATGTACATTTCAATAAATAGTTATCCATTATTTCATCAGTCTTGATTTAAAAAAAAGGTCAGTCGCTTTAATGTACTATAACCCTTTTATGTGCAAAACTACGTCCTCTTGGTACCATTATATATCAAAGGACGAAAAGGCGTGATTCTGCAGATAGTTTAAAAATATTGAAGGGCCAGATTGTTTGCGATTCTATTGTAAAGGGTAAATAAAAAAGAGATTTTTTCATTTGAAAATTATAACTGCAAACATATAAAGAAGTATTGAACGTTAGCCTATTTTACACAAAGAATGACAATTTATTATGCATACCCGAATACACTTGTGGGTATCATTTATAGTAAACACCTTGTGGATAGAAAGATTTAGAAAAATAACGCTAAAATATTACTTTATATCTTCCTTGTAGGGCTTTTATTACATAGTTATATAATAAATACTTAACATGTACAGATATTTAAGGTGTGGTTTATAATGACAAGGTTTGAAATTCATCTTTGTTATTACAACAAAAGGTTTCCTTCCTATCGATTGTGTCATTTCCAAACAATTGTCACGAATGTTTCAGAGACGGGTTGCTTAGATTTTCAACTAAATATTGATGTTAAATTGTAAGCTCAAGTGACAATATTTTTATTTGCATGAATGATTGTAAAAGATCAAACTGAATTGGTAAAGTTTAAATTATGACTGAAACCGAGAAAACAGAGAGTAACTATGAGTACTGAAATCAGTAATTGATACCCTAACCCCCGCCTCCAATATATTTATTTTGAAAAAATCGTTGTAGTGCTCTGGGAGACTCGAAATAAATGTCAGATCAAATTGTAAAAAGAGATGTAAAATTGCATTATTTGTAGTCCTACTTTTGAATTCATATTAAATATGAAGCAAAATTGTCCAAAATCGTATACAGGATAAAAAAAACTGTGGCCTTCAACTCAACATTTAGATATATCGACGACGTGTTGTCAACAATGGTAATTTCCATTCTAATGTCGATACAATGTATCCTGGTGAGCTTGAGGTAAAAGATATCACAGAAATTGAAACATCTGCTTCATAGATGGATATTTTACATGAAAATGACAGAAATGGTAATAACAACCAAGCTCTACGATAAAGGTGATGAATTTAACTTTTCTATCGCCAACTTCCCTTAATTATGCAGCAATATAGCTTTATCTCTTCCATCGCTTTTCCACACTAAGATATTAACTGTAATAAAGGAAAAAAATCAAAAGCACTGTGCAACAATATATTCAAGAAGTGATGTGATTCAGATGTAGACACTTTAAAGTTCCAAAGAACTTTTGGACAATTTGAAATCACAAGATTTTTACCTAAATCAGCGACTTAAAAATTTACGACTTTTCAACTTTATACACAGCCATTACCACGATAAATTTAAGTCCATGTTCTTTGATATAATTGACAGATGCTTTTTCAATTAAAATGGAACTCGTAAAGAAAGTATGGTTTTAGCTTTATTGCGCCCTAAAAATGTAATATCATCAAAAAGTTTTGAAACTGGCTTAAATATTAGTTAAATAAATGACTCTGATAAATCAGGAAAAAATATGGCATGAAGGTTTACCATTCTGCAAATATGACGTCAAAAATATGAAGCATTTCTCTATTTTCAACAGAAAAAGCCTCAAAATGGCTCATTTTAAGGGTGATTTTCCTTTAGAAAACAGTGTCCACAGCCGTCGCCCACGTTACTTTTTCGATATTTTGTGCAAAATTCAATAAGAAATCACATATTTCAAGATCTTTGTGGGCGATGCCTGTGGACAATGTTATCTGAAAGAAAATTCCATTGAAAACTGGTGTCTTCTGCAACTTTTTAAGAAAATACGGGAAAATGCACATGGTTATGACGTCATAATTAGCATTTAAAAACACATGTGAGAAAAAATGACTTGTATGATATTTCAGCATTGAGTTTCACTTATTTAAAAAGCACAAGTTTTCAACTTTTACACGAGTTTTATTTTTTAGAAAATCATAGGGCAAAATTTGTATGGAAACCATACCTTCTTCTTTACTTACCCGGTCATTGGTTATTTACAAAATTATTTTGTTAAAACGCATTCTGACTGGACACAGAAGTACTCTGAAGTTGAGATCAAAGAGATACTTGAGTTAATGATTAACAATATTTATGTGGTTAATGGAAACCAGGTATTCCAGCAATGTATTGGAATTCCCATAGTTATCAATTTCGCTCTGTTATAAGCAGACCTATTTTTATATTCATATGAAGCGGAATTTATGCGAAATCTTATGCGCGAAAGGAAGAAAACACTTAATGTGGTCTTCAAATCGACATTTAGATATATCAACAACGTAATGTTAATTAACAATGGTCATTTCCATTCTTACATCAATACGATATATCCTGGAGAGCTTGAGATAAAAGATGGCACAGAGTAGGACACATCTGTTTCATACTTAAATGTTTTCTTGAAAAAAGCATTAATGGTAATCTAACAAGGAAGCTATATGATAAACGTGACTGCATCACCTGCATACGGAGTATATATATCTCAGATGGGTATATATATCTCAGGTAAATTATTGACAAGCAAGTAGATGAAACATAAAAACTTTCATATCAATTTAAAGGCAAGCAACCAGACAAAGTAGTTGTTGTTGTAATAATCGTAAAAACTTTCTGACAAATGAATGCTGTTAAATTTAGAAGCCATTTCACAAGTAAGTTGTTGATAAACGTACACTCCTTTTGATGAATCTAAAAACCAGTTGACAAGTTTGTTGCTGCTACTAAATATAAAAATATTCTGATGAATGCCCCCCCCCCCCATGCTTAGACGCCTATGGTTTTAGAAGCCAATTGACAAGTTAGTTGTTGCTAATAAACTTTAATACCTTCTGCCGATAACTTTAGAAGCTATCTGACCAGCTAATGGCTACAAATAAATTTTAAAACAAAAAAAAAATTAGCGAGGATGCCAGGATTGCTAAAATTAAAGATCGCTTAATATTAAACGAGCTTTATTTGTAACAACTTCTTTTGTCAGCTTTTAAAATCGCTAAAATGACATCTCGCTAAAAATTAAATACTAGTTTTTAAAGTTTAATAGCTAAATTTGCGTGTCGCTAAAATTTGGACTTATACGGTACTATTCTACTCCAATTAGGGCCCATTGTTTGACATAAACAATCAATAATCTTCCTGACCTCCATCGACACTTAAAGCTTTTTGTTTAAACTTCACGATAATTATAAAGGAAATTAGATATCAATTAGTTCATGCGTAAAGAGTATTAAAGTTAACCATGTCTCCAAAATTGCACTCACTTGCATAAAACATTTTATGCGCCTTTTGTAACCAACCAGAATTCCTTCTGTCCTTAAATGAACACTGCATATGATATTTGTATATTTACCTTTTTAAATTAGGGTTAAATACTAAAAAACTAAAAACCTGTGATTACTGATACCTTTTCCTGATTCTAGAAGCCAGTATTTATCTACTTAGTGTGTTTGTGTGTTTGGGAGGGGCTTTGGGGGTCTTTTTCAAAATAAATATCTTTTGTGGAAATCATATTCAACTTTCTTACAAAGTTTCATAATCGATTGTATTTCAAGGCTAAGTAAAAAAACAAACCGGCTTTTTCATTGGAAGATTATCACGGCATACGTAGAAGGAAGTATAGAGCAGTAAACGTATTTAACACAAAATGTCAATTTATTATGCGTACCCGTATACACAAGGGGGAATCATTTATAGTAAACACCCTGTGGATAGAAAGATGTAGAAAAAATAATGTTAAAATATTACATTAAATCTTCCTTGTGTAACTTTTATTACATAGTTTTATAATGAATAATTAACTTATACATGCATTGAAAGGGTTGGTAATAATGGAGATATTTGTCATTACAACAAAAGCTTTCCTTTCTCTTGATTGTTTCATTTCTAAGCGATTGTGACGATTGGTAAATTGATCGGATGTTTATGTTGAAACTTAACATTGATGTAAATTTGTAAGCTCAAATGACAATTTCTGAATTGTCCTAATACATGTAATTGTTTCAGATTATACTTTATTTGGAAAGATTATGGTGTATTATGATTGAAACCAGGAAAGAAAATGAGATTAATCTGAGTACTGAGCTCACTAAATGAAACCCCCAACCCGCCTCTCATATGATGTGTATTGGCAAACTCCATGTGTTGCTCTGGTAGACTCAAAAGAAATGTCAGATGAAATTGAAAAAAATAAGAGATGCAGAATTTCTTTACTAGCAGTCCTCTTTTTGAAATCATACGAAGTAGAATATTTCGAAAAATCTTATACGGAAAAAAAACCTTTCTATAGCCTCGTAGCTTCAGTGACTCGACAATAAGACATATTGACGTATTTGCAACAAACAATGCTGATTTCCATTCTTATCATGCTTATGTCGATAAAATATATCCTAAGGAGTTTGAGATAGAAAATAAAAAAAAATAACTCAGAATATGAAACATCTGTGCCACATTTGGAAATTTTAATTGAATTAGATGTTAATGGTAATCTAACAACCAGGATTTTTAATAAAATTGATGACTTAAACTTTTAATCCTCAATTTTCCTTACTAATAACTTCATCACATGCATACGGGGTTTATATCCTCCCGTTGATTAGATAAGGAAAAGTATTATCTACGTATGAAAATGTCTAAAACGAGGTAAATATTGACAATTAAGTTGATGTAGCATGAATAACAGCAGTCTTGTTAAAGCAAGTAATTCGTAAGTTCTATGCACTGACAGGCAGTGTCAATGTTTTGGTTTGACAAATCCGTACGTAAACATGTAATCTATTAAAAAGTAAAATACATGTAAAAGGTGTACCATAACACTAGGTTTTTAAGAATAAAAGAAAGTCTCATTAAATTTCATTTAGTGGTTTAGAGGAGTTTCGGATAAGAGATTGGCACCCAAAAGCGAGACAGACGGTTGACAAGTAAAAACCTTTTGACTTATGTTTGTTGAGGAATCAATCAACCATTTGACATCTTGGTTGGAGATAAAGACATTCTAAAAAAAATTTAAGTTAAATTTTGAAACCCTCTTACCAGCTCGTGGATAGTATGGAATATTTAAGAAATATACAACGTAATTCAGTGAACAAGCCGTTACAAATATCAATTGGTCTACTGGTATCATGCAAAATATGCCAGAAGAGGTATTGCTATCCATTGCTATCAATAATGCTATGTTCACTGAATAATTGTTATTTATTACTTATATTTGTATTACTTAAGGGAACCAATGAGATCGAGTCCAAAATTCGATCTCAGAAATACCTTTTTACTTACAGAAAATATATGAATCATCCAGCCAATAAAATCACAAATAAAATCATGGTGAAATAATATTATTCTTAAGTTAAATTTAAAAAAAAAATCTTATCGAATTTTATATTTATCGTGATAACGTGAAATAACGTGATAACGTGAAATCAAACATGGTGTGATACCAGACTAAAGTTAGCTCATTTTATTAGGATCCCTTCCCCCTAAAACCGTTTCTACTGCAGCCACTTCAACTTCAAATAGCCAGTTCATATACCATCTCTTTTCCTCCAAATCAATCTCGCCTGGTTGTAATTGGACGGATACAATATACGGTATTTACCACTATGTGCCTTCCATTATCAACCCCCTCCCCTCTCCCCAATAAACAGAACCAAATCGTCTTTCCATTAAACTTCTAAATTATACATAATTTAGAAAAATAAATTAAAAAAATAGCATATCATCTTAAACAGTTTATCATTGATTGAATGATTTTTGCTAAACACAGAGTCGACAAGATATCAGCCATCATCGGATGCAATTTTTTATCTGTTGCATGCAAACTACATGTAGTTGTAAACCTTGATATAAAGGGAACTATTTAAGGTTCCTTCCGACCGACTGTTATATCAGAAATATGTTAACCGTTTAAAAAATATTATCTGTGCTAAGCAACAAAATATCTCATAATGTACCTTAAAAATCAATTTGATTTTAATAGGAAATGCAGATAAACCATTTAAAAAAGGATAAATAATGTTGTGAAATAATTAGTCGTATTCAGCTTGGATGCGTAGGATTCTAAAATAAATTACATGTACACCATTTTTAGCCAGCGAGGTGGCTTTATAGAAATGTATGCTGACTTGAGACATCCCCCCCATAAAAAACATTAATTCTCTTTTAGAGATAAATAATATTTATAAAGGCACGCAGCGTATACATGGACAACATTCTGCTATCCCCTTCCAAACCCAGTCTAACACAACATATATAAAATTATAGACATTTCATAATTATTTGTGTTATGATATAAAAAATAAATTTAAAGAAGGAGATTTATAAGTTATCTGTTATGGGTATCCATGCTCTGTTTAAACAAGAGAATTGTAGAAGAATTTTATAATGTAGAGAAGATTTTGATGTTATAATTGGAAGTCCTTGTACAAAACGAAACCATATTACTGTTTATTAATGAATTTATGAAATCCTGCTCAAAATTATTTTTGCAGTAAACTTTGGTATTAACGGGCTTCAAAATACTTATCATTATGCTGAATATTAATACCTTTCGCAAATATATTGTTTGTTTCTTTTTTTTACATACGACTTTAAAGTAATTTTTTGGTTAACAATTCTTTTAATACTAATAACTTAGAAGGATATGTTTGTCAAAAACCAGGCCCATCTTTTTTTTTTAATAAGAGGAGAAATATTTTAAGAAAATCAACTGAAAAACTGGTAATGGAAGATAGACAAAAATCTAAGATAGAGCGGGCCACCGTTAGTGTCGAACCCTGTCAGAGGAACAAAACATCTTTTTTGATGAAATGATTCCCCGTGTTGAGCATCTTTTTGCGTCAAAGGGAAGCAACTTGCCCAATTTATCGTACCCATTTGCGTCGGACAATGCACACTAAGTCTACGTGTAAGTTTTCTACGTGTTTCCATTTGAGAATTACTGATATAGGATTAAATTGCCTTACACATTACTCGTTTCCTAATATCTCTGAATATTATAGTTAAAATAATGCATTTCTAAAGTTGTTGAATTGTTGCCATTGTACATATTGTACTGATCTATATGCCTAATGTTTTTTTTTTAGTTTTGGTTGGTTAATTCCTGTGATAAATTTGAAATTAAACGAAATTTCATTCGAAGACATAAAACATTATAGTATATCCAATGTAATATTGCGAATTCAATCGTGAATGAATGAATACACACAGTGATAGTAAAGGAAGTTCACATACTAGCTGACTAGGCTATTACAGCATCAGTGTATGTGCGATTTTCTGTGCCAGATTACACCTCCTTTGGATAAAATTTATACACTAAAGTACAATGAAAGATATATTCTGTACGTCCTCAGTAATAAACCATGTCAGTTCTGCTTTGCTATACGTCTACCAACTTTTTTTTTAACTGGTGTAAGATATGGCCTTACATTTTCTGCTGTTTGAAAGATAACAAGCTAATTCAGAAAATTTGTGTCCCCCGCTTAGGGAAAAAAGTAAACCATGCGCAGTTCGGTGGAGGGGAGGAGGGGGAGTGGTCGGATCCGTATGACTGAATTTGTAGAATTATTAAATGTATACATGTAAACTGAAACAAATAAAATATACCAATATGCAAATAAAGATTTGATTGCTTATTCTTTATTATGTGTATAGAAAATTCTTTTATTATGGAATATCTATCACACTGCAATGATGATTTTATAACTTTGTACAAGCCAGAACTCATAGATTTTTCATTTTACATGCTGAATAATATCATTAAGTAAGAAAAAAAGTATTTCGGGAAAAAAAGGGAACTTCCAAGAATCGAACCCGGGACCTCTCACACAAGAGTCGAGAGACATACCACTAGACCACGGAACCACTTCATATTGTCAAAAATTATATGCACAATGAAATCACATGCATTGATATATCGAAGTTCGATATTGTCAAAATTTTACACAATGCATGGTGTTTAATTTAGCCTTTATTACACAGTTCTAATGGATATAATAAGAATGTAAAGTCCGCGGAGAACCTGTTTTATACGATATACTTCTCCTCATGCCCATGTGCTAAAAATAGCGACATGTAATACAATAAATACTAATAAAACAGACGGGACGGGACACATTGAGACGGATGAGAGAGGTCCAAGGGAGTTTTGGTATAAAATTACATGGCAAAAGCTCAAATTCTTCTTGAAATATCGCCCGGAAACGATAGCGTTACACAAAGACAGCATGTATAAATTTACGACCTAGATCTTTGACCTTTTGACCTCAACATCTATAGGTCTTCCTGATTCCACAGGGAGTTGTTAAGTAATATTTCATTGCAAAATCTCAAAGGGTTCTCGAGATATCATGTGGAAACGAAAGCGTTATAGCAGAGAGAATTTGCGAATTTATGACCTTGACCTTTGACATTTTGACCTCTGAATCATTAAGTTTCTTTTATAGTCCATAGGAAATTGCTTTGCAAAATTTCATTTCGAAAGCTCAAAGGGTTTTTGAGATATCGTGCGGAAACGAAAGCGTTACAAACAGACAATAACACGGTCGGACAGACGGACAGACCCAAATCAATATCCCCCACTTTTCAATCGGGAGACAAAAATTGTAGATCGGACTAGGCATTCCTTTGGCCTGTGTTTACATTGATCCATGGTAAGAATATGAAAATAAGGCTCTACGGAGGGGAATAAATTATAAATAAATAGTACCACACAAATTTGTTCTACATCATTGGCATATCATCAAACTTACTTTTCTACGTGACAAACTTTATTACAATTAAACATTAACTTTTAGATTTCCCGTCTCTCAAATCTTTTTTTTTTTTGGTATTTAAAACAAGTATTTTGAATGCATTTTTTGGTCAATGACATATTTAACTAGGAGACTTATTGTTCACAGAACAATAAGAGGTCTTTCCACCTTCTTTGAATTTTAAATTTGTTTTATATCGGACTACTAAAAATTAAATTCCAAGAAAAAGAAACCAAAACTCCCTTAAAGCATAGAAAAAATGAAAATAAAAAAAAATGAATGACCTTGACCTTTGACCTTGAAAAAATATTCAAGGTCAAAGGTCAAGGGTCACAATGCAGTTGTCCCCATGCTTCTATGATTTATAGTTTTCAAGTTATAAGGTTTAATAGTAAGTACAAAAAAACTTAAAGGGCAATAACTTGTATAAGGGGTCATCAGATCCATTTCCACTTATACAGTGAAGTTAGGCCTGAAGACCTTTAAGACATTAGAGAAGGTTTGGTGTCTCTACAGTCTACGGTTTCGGCGGAGTAGCGATAACAAGGTTTTCTGCACAAGGGGCAATAACTTTTAAAGGGGTAAATATTAGGGGACAAGAGTGAAATCTTTGAAACAATTTTAAGATTACATTTCAATGATGCATAGACATTAAGTTTATGTTTAAAGACAAAAGAGATAAAAAAAAGAGCTAAATTTCTCATTTTTTAATGACCTTGACCTTCGACTTTTATATGAATTTGAAGGTCAAAGGTCACTGAATCATATGCAGTTGGTCCCATGTCTCTACGACTTGTTGTTTGAATATTTTTATTTTTTGTTAAATTCAAAAAGTTTCAGGGGCAATAACTTATTGACGGGGTCACCGAATGTTTTCGCAATGATTAGATTGAAGAGTCCCCTTAATTAGTTAAAGACATTGGTGAAGGTTTCATACCTCTACGGTTTACGGTTACAGAGGAGTAGCGATAACAAGCGTTTCTTGCAAAAGTGGCAATAACTTCGAAAGGGGTCAAGGTTCTTTTACACGGGTGAACTGCATTAATCTTTTAAAGAGTACATTCTTATGTACTATAAATCTTTTTGATAAATCTTTAAAGAAAAAAAACATGCAGCGGAAAGATAATGAAAAAATAATAATAACTAGGATACTTATTGTACATAGAACAATAAGAGGTCTTTCCACCTTTTTCGAATTTCAAATTTGTTTCATATCTGACTCTTAAAAATTAAATTCAATGAAAAAGAAAAGAAAACTCTCTTTAAGCATAAAAAAATGAAAATTTAAAAAAAAAGAATGACCTTGACCTTTGACTTTAAAAAAATCAAGGTCAAAGGTCAAGGGTCACAATGCAATTGACCCCATGCTTCTACATCTTATAGTTTTCAAGATTTAAGGTTTAATAGTAAGTACAAAGAAGTAAAAGGGCAATAACTCATATAAAAGGTCATGAGATCCTTTTGCACTTATACAGTGGAATTAGGCCTAAAGACCCTTAAGACATTACTGAAGGTTTGGTGTCTCTACGGTCTACGGTTTCAGAGGAGTAGCGATAACAAGTTTTTTTGCACAAGGGGCAATAACTTTTAAAGGGGTTAATGTTAGGGGACAAGAGCAAAATCTTTGAAGCAGCATGTTAATGATGCATAGACATTAACTATATGTTAAAAGACAAAAGAGCTATAAAAAGAGCTAAATTTCTCAGTTTTGGAAAGGCCTTGACCTTTACATGAATTTTAAGGTCGAAGGTCGCTGAATTTTATGCATTTGGTCCCATGTCTCTACGACTTCTCGTTTTGAAAATTTTTAATTATTTGTAAAATTCAAAAAGTTTCAGGGGCAATACCTCATTGAAAGGGTCACCGAATACGTTCGCAATGAATAGATTGAAGAGTCCCCTTAATTAGTCAAAGACATTGGTGAAGGTTTCATACCTCTACGGTTTACGGTTTCAGAGGAGTAGCGATAACAAGCATTTCTTGCAAAAGGGGCAATAACTTCCAAAGGGGTCAGGGTTCATTTACGCAGGGTGAACTGTAATAATCTTTTACGAAGTACATTCTTATCGACTAAAAATTTTTTCGATAAATCTTGAAACAAAAAAATCACACGGCGGAAAAATAATAAAAAAGAAGAAACAGAAGGAAATTAATAGGTCTTTCCACAGAAAGGTGGAAAGACCTAATAACTAGGAAACTTATTGTTCACAGAACAATAATAGGTCTTTCCAACTTTTTAAGTGTTTCCGTGTCTTTTTTTTTTGGGGGGGGGGGGGAGGGGGGAAAGAAAAAAATGCAAAACCAAAAAAAGTGCTTCCAGCAGGATTCGAACTCAGGACCCTCAGATCTACGCTACAGAAACACGTGTATTTATTTGTTTGTGACACAATGTAGTGAATAATAATGAAGAGATCTGAGAAACATGATTGGTGTATAATGAAAATGACGATTTCCTGTAAAAAAATCATTTGAGTTTGTTTATACTTTGAATCAATTCAGTTAATCATACAGAGCTCATGAAACATTCGAACTTCCGTGTCGACGCTTTGTTTACAATTTATGAAAATATAGGCGCGTTTGTTTTGACACATATGGTGAACTCAAAGGTAATATTAAATAATCATCTCTATTTGGATTGAATTAATAGTTATCAGCATAAATTAAGCTTGAAACATGCAGTTCATGAGGAAAAGTGTGTCACTGAGAGCGTGGAAATTTATTTGATAGGAAAATTCGCTATTTTCCAGATTCATTCGATTAATATTAAATCTACATAAAATTGAAATAAATTTGAGTTGGGGTCAAGGTTAATGGTCAATAACCCCCCCCCCCCATTCAAAAGAAAACCATACTATATAACCAATTTTGATACTTTCCCAATATTCTTGACATTTGACCTTGTCTTTATCCTCAAGGTCAAAGGTCAAAAGATCTCATGCATTGTCCTCATGTCTTTATGACTTGTAGTTAAGAAGTTTTTGGTTCTTCATAAACATGAGAAACTGTCAGGGTCAATAACTGCTTAAAATGGTTTACGAATTCTTTCGCACTTATAGAATGAAAAGTGTACTAAATTAGTCGCAGACATTGTTGAAGGTTTTGTACCTCTATGGTTTATGCTTTCTGCGGAGTAGCGATAACAAGGGTTTACACTGAAAGGGGTACTAACTTTTAGATGGGTCAATCTTAGGGGACAAGAATGAAATCTTTTAAATGGTTTTAAGAGTACATATTTAAGATGCAAAGATGTTTACAATTTGGTGAGGAACAAAAGAGCTATAAAAAATGCTTAATTCTACATATTTTGAATGACCTTGACCTTGACCTAGATTTTCAGGTCAAAGGTCAATGAGTCTTTCGCAGTTGGCCCCATGTGTCTATGACTTGTCGTTCAAGAAAAGATCTTGATATTTGTAAACAATACAAACATTCAGGGGCAATAATTCATTATAGAAGTTTACGAATCCTTTCGCAATGTTTGATTGAAGAGTCTACTAAATCAGTCGTAGACATTAGTAAAGGTTTGGAATCTCGGTTTATGGTTTCGGAGGAGTAGCAATAACAAGCTTTTATTGCAAAAGGGGTCGTAACTCCGAAAGTTGTCAAAGTTCATGTACGCAGGGTCAACAGCATAAATCTTTTATGCAGTACATTACTATCGACTAAAAATCTTTTCGATAAATCTTGAAACTCAAAATCACACGGCAGAAAAATAATAAAAAATAAGGAAAAGAAGAAATTGAAGGAAATCAATAGGTCTTTCCAAGAAAGTTGGAAAGACCTAATAAACAGAACAATTTCAATAGTTCTTTTCACAGAAAGGTGGAAAGACCTAAATATTCCCAAGGTTTTTTCCATTTTTTTTCCAGGGGAATGAAACTTTATAGCATAACACCCACCCCTACTTATTTGGATATTTCAAATGAAATTTACTATGAAACTTGATAGACTTGCAAATTGATGCTGAAATTGCATTTGTTAAGGTATAATATTGTATAATTGCATAAATGAATTATTGGCATTTTTCAATAACAGGTTCTTATACGAGGTTTGTCCCGTTAAATCGTGGACAAGTTGTCTAGTGTAAAAAATAAACATCATTGCGTTCTGAAATTTTCTCTATTATTTAGTGCATATTTTACAAATATACATAGCAAATTTCAGATGTATATATGCATAAATAACCAAATTATGTGATTTTTTTTCCATGCATTGTATCACCTTACGGCGCATGGATTATAACGTCAAATTGTCTAAACAGCGTCACATTTTATCTTTGCGGAAAATGAAGTTCGATGAGTCCGACTTAAATTTAGGAATTTCATTGATACACCTTCTTTAATCTCCATAAATAGACGAAGAACCAATTGGCATTCTCATGCGATCTTCTGAAGATTAATCAGTAAGATACGGACAATATTCTCACCAACATTCAACTAATAGAAAATCTCATATCGGCGGTCTACTGTGAAAGCGTCTTTTGCTATTACATTAGGAGTTTGTCGGTATGTTTAATTTTGTACTCACCAGGGACTCGATCAAAAAAGACTTCACTAAGAAAACTCCTATTTCATTTGTATAATTAAGAAATGGTAATATTTTTATAATCTTTTTTTTTCTTTTGTGGTCATTTCAAGTCTCTAAAGGTGTCATCATAACATCGTATTAAAACGGAACTGCTCTCTGCTGCACCGTAACGTCACAACTAGTCGCCATTTTTCGTGTGTTGTGTTTAACACCTTTCCATTTCGAATGCGCGAGAAACTGCCAAAAATCAACCAAATGCCTTAAAATTTTTACAAAGACTACAAAATTTATTATGGAATTGAATTAGTATAATTTTAAACCAAATCTTATGTATTCATTAAAACTTTTATTTTGAATTCAAAATTGTGTATTCTTTAATAAAACCTTGGTTTTCTTGTCCGTGCGCCGTAGGACAATACCCCGTGCACATTCAAGCATAATAAAATCTTTATTTTTGCCTATATTTTATCCAAAAAATATCATGCACTTGAATATGATAAACATTTACTGAAATTTTCAGCTTAGTGCGCCCATTATTTTTCGAGAAAAAGGCTTTGTCCACGATTTTACGGGACAACCCTCGTAGAACTGTTTTTTTCTCAGTGTTACATTTATGTAAGAAAAAACCTAATCTTTGTGTCTGCCCTGCCTGGACATACCATTGCCATAAAACGCCAATAATTAATTTCGTGCTAGTCCACGAACTTTCCGAACAACCGTCGTATAAGATGCATCTTATACATAAAAGTCAAAGAAATGTAAGCTTGTGATCATTTTTTTTCAGAAGTGAAAACCACCTCAAATTTTACGAATTTCCAGCAGAATTAAGAAAACTTTGAAAACCATTCCACTTCCGCCTCCTCTTGCCTCTATTTAAGCTTAAATTTGTGTTTTTTTTTTAAACAAGAATCATTTCTTGTTCTTTAAAACGGTAGACCTTTTTATAGACATATACGTTTATAAACCAGATATTCAATGTTATATCAAAGTATTTATGTTGACCAAAACCTACATAAAAATCTAACTATGGTATACTGAATAAATTAGTGATTTAACTTCTAGGTACAAACAATCTCAAGTTAAAACAAATAAATACGACAATAGCATAATTTTATCCCTCATGAGAGTAAACAGACATTTTCAAATGTAGTGTTTCATAAATAAATGATACAGCCAAACAAAACCGGATCTGATTTGTATGATAATAAAACTAGATGTGTTTAAGACTCATTTGTATGATAATTAAACTAGAAAGTGTTTAGGACTCATTTGTATGATAATTAAACAAGATGTGTTTAAGACTCATTTGTATGATAATTAAACTAGAAAGTTTTTAAGACTCATTTATATGATAATTAAACTAGATGTGTTTAAGACTCATTTGTATGATAATTAAACTAGAAAGTGTTTAGGACTCATTTGTATGATAATTAAACTAGATGTGTTTCAGACTCATTTGTATGATAATTAAACTAGATGTGTTTAAGACTCATTTGTATGATAATTAAACTAGATGTGTTTAAGACTCATTTGTATGATAATTAAACTAGAAAGTGTTTAAGACTCATTTGTATGATAATTAAACAAGATGTGTTTAAGACTCATTTGTACGATGATTAAACTAGATGTGTTAAAGACTCATTTGTATGATAATTAAACTAGATGTGTTTAAGACTCATTGTGTGATAATTAAACAAGATGTGTTTAAGACTCATTTGTATGATAATTAAACTAGAAAGTTTTTAAGACTCATTTATATGATAATTAAAATAGATGTGTTTAAGACTCATTTGTATGATAATTAAACTAAAAGAGTTTAGGACTCATTTGTATGATAATGAAACTAGATGTGTTTAAGACTCATTTGTATGATAATTAAACTAGAAAGTGTTTAAGACTCATTTGTATGATAATTAAACTAGATTTGTTTAAGACTCATTTGTATGATAATTAAACTAGATGTGTTTAAGACTTATTTGTATGGTAATTGAACTAGATGTGTTTAAGACTCATTTGTATAATAATTAAACTAGGTGTTTTTAAGACTCGTGGCGGAAATATTTCCCAACTCTGTACCCATTTTAATGCATTTGAAATATTCATGAGAAACCCACTCAAAATTTTTGATAGATAGAAAGAGGATAAATAATATTTTAGCTGCATTTTCTTTACTTTTTAGAAAATTTAATTTTTCCATGAACGTCTGTTTCCCTTAGGAATGAATACACACCAAACAAATTTGGATTGAAGTTTGATAAACAATTCATTAAATTCGACACATATTTTTAGAAACTGTTTATCAAAAGCTTTCCTCATGTTGAAACTTTTTTTTTATTTTTCCGGATTTCTGAGTGGTGGGGGTTGCTTATTTAGTCAATAGTTTGTCTACTAGGAAGGCGATGGAAAAGGATATAAGCAATAAGATCAATAACATGATCATATACCTACCAGTCACATCACATTTACCCAAAAACTAATAAATAACGTCAATGTCTTAAATAAATATAGAATTAATATTATCGGAATTTAGATTTTTAATTGATTTATTTAATAAATTACGATATACATAATATACTTACTTCCATGAAGTACATCCTTAAAAAATATGTTTTTACATTTTATATATAAAGATGTTTAACATTTCCTGTGATAGAAAAGACAGATACCATATTTAGGACATTAAATTTTACTAATAGCATAAATACATACGTTACACGGTTTGTGTTTTATATTTATTAAGTAAAATAGATTTTTGCTGATAGGTTAATCATGTGTCTGATAATAATTTATATTTTGCTGCCAATATTTACTGTTGGAATTGAAACGGTTTGAAAGTGTTTCGTTTTTGTGCTATTTTCTTTTGACTAGAAACTTTCTGTAAATCGTCTCCACTATAGTATCCATGATTCAGAGGCATGTTTTTATAAACAAATAGAAGTGGTTTGATCATCAAGAAATATTCCCCATTCATACGACATGATTTGCATTCCTCAGTATATTTTACAAATGAGTAAATTTACTCACATGTGCAATTTTTGTTGTATGAACTGATATACTCATTTGCAGATTCTGCACAGTTGAGTAAATTTACGCCTGGTCTGGACTAGGTGTAGATTAACTTCTGCATACACTTTGAAGCAAACTATTAGTTCATGTGTGTAAATTGTATCGTATAAACACGCAACAGATTTACTTATGTACAGCAAAACACGTTTAGTACGAACACAGATATAGCGAATTTACGGATAGAACGAAGTTTTTCTGGGTCCCCGGCAAAATTCTTAACAAATCTTTTTAAAATTTTACGGTTATAATGAACTCTGATTTAACGAATTTATGGATAAAGCGAACTGATTTTGAGTCCCGTTGAGGTTTAATATACTGACACGCAAAAGAAACGCAACACCCTACTTTGGGGGAAATAATTACGTAAAGTAAAGAATTTTGTATCTTAAAATTATGGATATCTTCAATTTGGTAAATATCGGTAATTTAATGGTTGAACGATTTTCGTACCATAACCGGAAGTCAAGGTTGAGTCTGCTTAACAGAAATCAAAAATTGCATGTTTAACAAAGTATTTGGCAATATTATGGGAGTTTTATGGGTTTATACTGTTCATCTTAATTAAAACAGCAATATTTCAAAAAATAAAATCTTCTTTTGTTTCCCGTTACGATGCTAAGGCTTCTCGAAAATGGCTTAAGTAAGCATTCCCATTGCTCTAACTGGAAAATCTGAACGTAAAGGTAATAGAGAGTTGATGATGCAAAAATACACTGCATTACGCCTCAACGGGGTCTTATGTATCATATGCATAAATAATAGTCCTTGGACCGGAAGTCCAAGGGTTACTACAATGCGCTAAGTTAGAGAAAATTCGACCTAATCATCTTAAAAACAGGCATTTAAAAATGGCAAAGAATAATTCCTTTGCTCAGATCTCGATATTGATTAATTATTGTATCGTAAAAATTAAGCTGCAATTGCTGTTTAGGATATTCTTGCACGTTTTACTTGAATGGCTGGGAGGGGGTGTTTTAACAGTCATATGTAACTTAGTAAAGTTAAAAGATAACCATTTAACATTTTTATCAAGCCCCTGATGTTCTGAAAAGTGAGTCTAGCCTTACTGTATTCTTTTTTGAAAATCATTAGATAAAAAATTCAAACCTTTGCAGATTACTGCTTGTTGCGTTTCTTTTGCGTGTCAGTATATAATGAAATTTACATCTCTTACAACGAACTTTCAAAGATTTCAAAATTTGAATAATTGAACTGATTTTATTTTCTCTCAGCATTTGTATATAAAGTTCAATTCATAATAAAACCTTAGTTATCAAAGGTATGTTTTGTAATATTTGCTTCCCTAACATATTTGATAGTAACACTTGAAGGAAAACATGCATATTGCTAATTCGCTATATATGGTTATACGAATTCGTTATACGAATATAACGAATTACCGATATAGCAAATTAAATTCATAGTTCCCCAGGACTTCGCTATAACCGTGTTTTACTGTATGTATTTTGTTCTGTTTATTTTATAAATTTTCATTTTAAGTGTTGTTTTGGTTGTGTATGCAATGGAGTGTAAAATATCAGTCAGTAAACATGGTTGCTAGATTGATTGATTAATTTTATATTGTTTTACTCCCTCTCGAGAATTCTTCATTCTTACTAGGCACTCAAGGCCATTGAGCAGGGAATGATCTTTTCTTTGCCAGCACCTGCTGCGACTCGGAATCTCCGTTTATACGGTCTCATCCGAAGGATCGGACTCCACGCCCAACAATGAGATTCGAACCTGCGACGTAAGGATCAAGTCCTTATTTTGCTACTCTATAGCAGACGCACAAAGCACTGCGCCACACACCGACTTGGTGACTATAGAAGGCAAAACTCTTTAAATCAAGGAGCTATTATCCTCACCGAGACAACTATTTTAATTGGCAAAAACGAGGGCATCTTGAACCTTTCTTGCAAACCTATGTTAATGTCTCTAAAGATATAGAGCTGTGGTCCCAAACAAGTGTTCTGTACGATCAATAAGTAGTGCCCTTACTATGCAAGTCCTTTTCTTGGGAATTGTCCGGAGCTATGATAGGAACATACATTCCATCAATCGCTCGGCCCCATTACCATTTAGCTCTTGATGACTTTTTTCTACCTTTCTGTTTTTAATTCAGGGAAGCTCCTTATATATAGATTAATGTTACAGGAATTTCAATAAACTAGTGAAAGTAAGCATTCGTAAGTAACCTCCTTGACACCTGATCTCATCATGAATGTCCAGAGGTTCCTGTTAGTTTCCTATTCACATATTTGTATTGTTCAAAGATTTTTGAGATCGATCACTGTTAGATTTTTTCACCCTTTTCATTCTACTGGAAAAGACATGATTATTAATAAAATATTATAGCAGATATTTAATAATGGCCTCGCACACTTAACATACTGTAGATTTCCCAACAGCAACAATATTTTGAATGGTACTATCTCTGCCAAAAAAAGTCAACTAGTAGATGGCAAGTCGAATTTTTCTTAACACCCAACGGTTCTTCTACAATCTTTGATACGGAAGCAAAAACATTTTCCAACAATAAAGCAATATGAGCTGTATTTTTGAGAAAATTATTTTGCTATTTATATGTGTTATTATGATTAATATAATTTGTATATGATTTAAACCTTTGTGATTAATAAAACCAAAGTAAATTGTTTTAATTGTTTCAGAAGAAATGTTTTTGTACAATCGAATATAGAGCATCATATAAGAGATCAATAGTGCACAGGACGACAATAATGTAATTTTGCTTTAATTAACTCTTATATGTAAAAGTTCTTCCATCGCAAATATGAGTAACTGTAGTTTATAAATGTTCTTTTTTTCTATCATTGAAAAACTTGATTATAAATTTGCAATACAAATTTTCCATGTCAATCTTGCAGCTCATGTTGATAATTTTATTACGTTCTGCTTTTTCGAGTTTAATTTTTATACCATTCTTTCTCCCTCAAGTCATTAATTAAGTTGTACCAAGAAAAAAGTGAGGAAGATTTAAAAGTTGGTCTTAAAGACTAGTCTTCTACTCAAACAGAAAGGAAAAACCCTTTTCTATAAAACTTCACAATTCTGAATCTGTTTATCTCCTTAATCTATATCAATATGTGAGGATTACCTTACTGTACATAACTTTTGTCTGAACGCATAGCAAATTAACTTTTGCTTACATATGTAGATTTACTTATGTGTAAATTTGCACACATGAGCAAATTTTCGTCGTAGGAATGAAGTATTATTGCTAGGAATTGTTTACGTTATGTTTTTGACAATTGATGGATACATCACAGTTTTCTTGTTGATTGTATATAGCATTTATGCAATAACTTCATACGCGTTATGTATTCATTTCATTATATTTGCATATCCACTGCTCTCTCCCATTATGAACATGTGGTCATCAACTGCGTTCATAGCACTTTAGACGCAATTGCTTCTGCTATGACTGCAATTGCTCTATCACATTCGTGTAGAACAAACTCCACTTCAATAAACTTACGTGTCGAGAAGTATATATATAAAACTTTTCGTAAAAGGAATAAAAATAAGTTTTTAATAATATTTTTTGAAAAAAAAAGAAATTAAAAAAAATTAAATTGCTGATTTATATCTTTAAAAATTTAGTTTTGGGCAATGTATTTAATTGTATAATAAAACTTTTTAAAATTGTATAAAACTGCCATATTTTTATTTTTTGTATCATGTATATTAGTACAAAGAAAGATAACTCTTCACACTTGGGTAATAACATTCAGAAAACTAGTATAACTTCTATATATCTACTTCAAGAATAATTTCAGCTATTAAAAATAAATAGAAAAACTAAAAAAAAAAATCATAGAAAAGCATTCTGGAGTAATAATCATTATAAAAGCATTATCATTTTTCATCATAGTGTTAAATCATTGATTTTTGTCAGAGAGTTTTAATAACGTTGATCGATGACGTCACAACTGCATCAAAACAAAAATTAAAAGAATGTGTTGACGGCGCTGCTTGTATCCAGATAATTGTGTTTGAGAGGGAAATACTTTATAATTGTTTGTGATTTATTAGATAAAAGGATCATTGATCAGGTGTACTGATTTTAGAGCCGTATGTTGTTCATTACTGAAGACAAGAAGCCGCGTCCTTATGTAAGTCAAGATTTCCTCTGATATTCTTGAATAAATCAAAGAATGCAAATATAAGTAATAAACAACGATTATTCAGTGAACATGGCATTATGAATAGCAATAGCTCTGCTGGCATATTTTCCATGATGCGCTAACGCGCATCATGGAATATGCCAGCAGAGCAATTGCTATTCATAACGCCATGTTCACTGAATAACGTTGTTTATTTCTTAAATATTCTATAATACATATGAGACTAATCTGTATCTTAAAGACTGTGTATAATTTATAATGTATAATTTATCCCCCCAAAAAAACAATCCATAGTACATGATTCTCTTTTGGTCACACGATCCATGCTAAAACCCTGGCTTTTTACTTAAGGATTTAATACTGAAAACTCACAATCCATCTCTGGCTGATGGATTGGGATAGTTCTCCTGTGTTTTTTTTAATGGTTTCTTTCAGTGGCAGCCGACTTTTTATTCGTTCTTTTGCAAGCAGTTCTCTGCGTTGCCTTGACTTACAGAAAAAAAAAAACTCAATCATGAATGGTACAAAATGATAACATTAGTTCTCATCTGTTCGACTGTCTTCTGTATTAAAAACTTAGCAGTGTTTTAAAGTTACTTTCTGTAATCTAGCATAACGAAAGATATGCCTCGTCGAAAAAAATGAAAGTTTCAGACCGTTAATGTAAAACATTTTTCTATTCACGGCAACTTTATACATACAGTGATATTAACCGCAAATAAAGTTGCTTGCGTATGCTAAAATGTATTGACAATCAAGTTTATTTTAAGATATTTCAAACAAGAAAATATTTCTTTTTAATTATTTCCTGCATCCAACTTGACCTGTCACAGTTGACGTTTTTACTTAAGGCAACATTTCTGCCAGCTTTATGCTGTACCTGCTTTTAAAATTACTTGTGTACATTTTTTCATTACGTCTTTCTTACCTAGTGAACAACTGTGAATTCACTATTTTCTGCGAGGTATTTATTTCCGTGGTTCTTAAGGTATAAAATGAAAGACCCATGAATATATTTCTATCATAATATCATTTCTCCAACTAAATTACTATTAAACCATTCTTTAACCATGAAATCAAGTCCTCACAAACGAATATGTTTTTCTCAAACCTCGAAAATATGTGATGTTAGAGTTTCATAAAGACGCTTAATCTCTATTTTTATCATCTGGTTAAAGAACATTAGACCCGACTTGTTAACTGAAGGCTTTAACATTACACCCGATTTGTTTCTTTGTCTCTATGTGCAGATTAAGCATTATTTCAACAAGCCCAAGGACCACTTGCCTTTTTGAGTTAAAATGATAAGTGTGCGATTCATGTGCAACATTAGCTATTCACCATTTTAGTTTTAACTTTATGTCATTGAAATTAGACATCATGTATACACAGTAGATAATAAAAACAGGCTTCGGAAACACGTTTTACAACTTATATTATTTCCTTTCCAGAAAGAAATTCACCAATCTGGGTCTCATTCATGGGCGTCGGAAGCAAATTGAAAGTGGGGGGGGGGGGGTTAAATTGAAAGTGTGTGTGTGGGGGGGGGGGGGCAAATCAACAAAAAAGGTAAATCCAAATTACCACTGTCTATATAAAGGTTAAGCCCCGCCCCCTCCCTCAGGTCTTGACGCCTCTGCCATTTTAACAACATATTACGATTCTTTTTGAACATCTATCATAAGTACTTTTCATTTTTTTTAAGTTTCTAACACGCTTAAAAGTATCCTTATAGAACTCTCTGATATTTGTATCTCGAAAATGTACGTCTTTTAAAAGACTTAAAAATAAATATAATAATGATGATTTATAGTAATACATTAACATTTAGAGGCTTATGTGTCAAAGTTGAAATAAATCAATAAATTCTTTATCATGTCTTAGAGTTAGATAATTTTTCACTTTGAATTTTAGAAAATTGCTGAATTCCAATTTCATTCAGTTTGAGTTAATGAAGGAATATATATATCAAAATTACATATTTAAAAGATAGCTAACAAAAAAACATTGTACAACATCATAACATGACAGGCATTAACTAAATTAAAAACAGAACACCTTTCATTGCTTAATTTTAAATTGCAATTTCAAAATAAACGTTTATGAAAATTCATGACAATTCATATGAACTTCGATGAAATCGATACTTAAACAATAGTGAAATATAGAATACGTAACAGTTAGCCAATCGCTTTTCAGACATTGATTATGGTACGATATATATATCTGGCTGTTGAAAGACCATTTAGCAGAATTTCACAGATTCACGAGAACGCGGCAGATTTTTACGCAACAAAAAAAATGAGCAATCAGTGGGTTATCACTTTAATGGTCGGCTTCTTGGCTTTATCTAAAGCTACCTTTATTTCTAAGAAATATACAGCGAAACTCGAATTTAATGATAAGAAATCAAACCATGAACTTTTCGGGGAACACAATGCTCATTCCTTGATCGAGTGCGCCACAATCTGTCAAAGGGAGTGCAGCTTCTTTGGCTTTAACCCACAAACGAAGAAATGCCGTACCCACAGGGAAATTCTTACATCTGGGCTGTCTGATGAGGCCGGTTGGAGATACTACTCGGATAACGGTATGTATTTTTTTTTTAATTTCATTCTTTTAGCTTCTTTTCTTAGGTCTTTCTCGAGAGGACATGATTTTTGATCAAGTTTGATACGATAGACAGTGTTGGAAATCATAGTCATTGTAACACCCAAGAATCTACGAAATGTTCAATTTCACATACATTGTATCATGCAAAAAAAGGATATCCTGATTTTTATTTCATTTTTCAACATCTGTTTCAGTGTCTAAATTGTTTATCATCTTATCTACACATGTATTCCTCTTTTACATTTTTTTCAATCAACAAAGAATTGAAAATGATTGTATTAAATTTTTTAAATATTTTTATCATGTCCTTAATCAAAGATTTGTATCAAATAGAAAACAAGAATGATTTAGATAATGATGAACTGTTTGACATACATGGTACACATTGTAAATGTAGTTAATGTTTTAGCTCCAACAATTAACGTTCATATATCATGCAGGCATCATATATCCTCTCACTTCTTGTACATATACATTGTATGATTTTGGTATTATTATTTTTCTTTTTTTTTTTTTTTTAGATTTTTCTAGCTTGCCCAAAGATTGCAAGGATCTTCGAGAAAACGGACAAACCATCACAGGGGTGTATGATATATACCCCTACAGTACATTAATAATGCCAATAAATGTTTACTGCGATATGACCACAAATGGTGGGGGATGGACGGTATGTTGTTTATTCTAAAACTAAAAATACATAATATATTGTAAAATAAAAATTAATATGAAAATTTTGAGTTAATATCGTAATAAATGATTGTTCGAAGCTATAAATTGAATTGTTACGCATGTTAATTTTCAAAGGCCATTCAGAAACGCGTAGACGGATCCGTGATCTTTGACAGAAACTGGACGGAATATAAAAATGGTTTCGGTTCACCGGAACAGAATGTCTGGGTTGGTAAGTATAAATTGCTTTCAAATAAGAACTTTTTATCCCTTCTTAGTTTAAAGATAAAACATTCATGTGATAGGTGAAAAAATAAAAAGCGTAATTAAGATTTGAATTTAAGACTAGGTAATATGTGTTCTACGATATTCACATATCGTACTTAATTGATATATATCTCAAATAATTGATTTTAAATATATCTTAATACAGGAAATGACGTAATCCATCAATTAACAAAAGAAAACTCATCATCCCTTTATGTGTCTATCACTCTCGAGAATGGTACAACGCTGTATGAAATGTATGATGGATTCTCTGTCTCCGACGAAGCTGGAAAATATCAACTCTTTCTTGCAGGACCTGCCACGGGGACCCTAGGTAAATGTATTCAGGTTTAGTTCTTAAAATTAGGTTTAAATTATGCATATCATCATGATTATTCTTTTCTGTATAAACAGATTATAAGTTCTTGAAAAAAAGAGAAAGATGTGTTTTTTCTGATATTCTGCATACGTTTTTGATTCCACGCTAATTAAACATGTCTAATATTTCAGAATATCATTTGTAGATACAATTCACATATTCAGCAGATATCGATTTAATTATTGTCAAGTAGATAAAAATTCTAATTATACATCTTATGTACAAGGAAAAATTATGCTAATTTTTTAACAAACAAATCCAATAATTACATTTGTTCAACATTGCTTTTCAGCTTGGGTTACTGATAATTTTTGATAATTCACATTTTAACTAATACGGAAAAAAATTACAATAATAATAATTAGATAATAATCTGATTTTCAATGATCCACATTTTTTACTACTACTGAATAAGAAGTTTACAGTGCGTCATTAATCTTAAATGTCTAAAGGTTTGCAAAAATTTGATGATAAAAAACATTTGATCGGATAAATATTCAAATAAAAAAAGCTTAAAAAGCCAAATTCAAAAGACCTCAACGCGTTTCACATTTACATTTATTTAATAGGAAATCTACCATCTTTAAAGATTCACAGATACACCATATCTTATCTTGTTATTTATGATTTACTTTATATTGCATGTAATACATTTTTGAAGGCACGTTCTCGGACAAATATTAAAATTTCTTTTTTTCATATTTTCTAGAATTTCAAATGACCTTTAACCCCCCCCCCCCCCCCACCCACAGTGTAATACCTGTTGTATATTGTTACACTAGAAAAAAGTGTGAACAGTGTTTTGTTGTCTTGTATTATTGTTATCTCTCACTAGAAACAGCACGTTAAACAATGTGAATTGTGTAGTGTTATTAAGATTAATTTGATGTAAATTAATAATTATTATCTCTGTTATATATTTTCTCTAATTCTGCAGGTACCAGTATGATAGACATTGGGGATTCAATGACTGAACTTAATAAATATTATCGCTCTACCCATCACCTAATGCCGTCTATCTTAGAAGTACCTCAGTATTATTATTGACAATTAGATTAAAAATATATAAATCAATTAGCTTTGTGATTCTTTTTGTTTAATTTTACAGGGGACAGTATGTTTTATTTTACCACGATCTGTCTGGGATATTCTTCTCCACCCAGACAGAGGTCACGACGAGTATAGTGGATATAAATCTACTGATCTATTTTAAACAAGTGTCCATGTATATTTTTCTTTCTTAATTCTACAGGAGACAGTATGTTGGACACTGGTCGTTCTAAGTGGGATCTGTCTGGGATGTCCTTCAGTACCCCGGACAGAGATAACGACATATATATTGGTTTTAACTGTGCTGCTGCCGGTGCCATTAGAGGGGGCTGGTGGTTCCGCTACTGTCACTACGCCTTCCTTAACGGTCAATGGTCCCCGGGGTCCTGGTCCGACCCATGGTTTCCCACAGTGACTGATAGTGGGACGTCAGTGAAGGGGACCACCATGATGATCAGACGTCACTAGGTAAACATCATTACATCTTAATATCACTTTTTTTTCTTTTTGTATCACTCTGAAATTTTCAGTTATAAAAGTTGTTTTTTTTAATAAAAAAAATATGCTATCATACATTTATCTGTGAAGTATTAATTTAATTTTTTTTTTAACAGACGAAAGATCATCCATGGATTACGGAAAGCCCCAAGAGACGATTTTAAATTAATTTTTATCGCTGAGTTCTTTTTTTTTTTTAATTTTTAACATCAAGTAACAAACAGTAAAAGAAGGGGGATTGAACTGCTCTGTAAAGCGATACTGGATGTATTCAGTGAAATATGTACTTTATATGTGTTGTAATAAATTTGAAAATAGAAAAATTTCGTAAAGACTTTATCTCAATGATCTTTTTTCACAAACACTATATAAATGGAGATAACTAGTAATAAAGATGTTAAGATATTGTTTTAAATCGGAGAATTAGGATGAAGATTACTTTATTGTTAAACCTATTACAGTGAAACTTGTTTAATCCGACACATGCAATACTCTTTACTGGGATTTCAGCCATTTAATTTCATTTGTCATTTATAATTATCTCAATGATCTTTACACGCTGCAATACTACATCTTGTTTATTCCAACACATATATTTTTAATCTGTTCCCCGTGCATGTCGGATAAAACAAGTTTCATTGTAATAAAGATGTGAAGATATTTTTTTTTATAGCGACTGTAATTTTTTTTTATTTCAAAACACTCTAACACAGATCGGGGATTAAAAGGTTACATTTGTAATACGCGTTTTATTTTGACGTCACAAATCTTAAACGCAAAATTTGAGATCATTTAATTTCATTATTTAGGCTAGAGATAATTTAAGTAAGTTAGAAAAAAAATCAAATTTGCAAAACAAGACAAGGAGTTAGAAAAAAAATGAGCACCGATTCATTATTTTTTGAAAGATGTTATCTTATATTTGCAACTGCTTTTGCAAATAAAAAGCAAGCTAACATTAATCAATATGTTTGCTAAAACTTTTGTAATTATGAGACTACATCTTTAAAAAATGATTCAATATGTGTGACAAGTCATTCTCCTTTATGCAATGTGTATACGATGGTTTATATACTAGTATATCCAAAAATTTGATAGACTACAACTTGAAATTTGTTATTAAATCAATAGGAAAAGTTTTAGGAGCTAATGATAAAAATTCAAGAAAAGTTTGTGAAACAAAGAGGCTTATGATAAATGTTGTAGTTTGCAGGTCAAACACCAAGGTCAATATAAAGGTAGTTTTGGTACCAAAAGAAACGTTCCTCACAATGAGTCTACCTTCTAAAATAAAAACCATATAAGCAGCAACAGTTCAGTAATTATGACCAAAGTTAGAGATTTTCAAAAGTAGGTCAAACTGGACAAGGTCAAGGAGTCAATATTAATGATGCCCAAAAGAATTTCAGAAAGAATACACAGGTGAAATATAAAAGTCACGAAATCAACCATTCAAAAGTTATCACCAAAGTTTTTTCAAAAGGTGGTCAAAGTCTGATGTACAAATAAAAGGATAAAAATATTAAAAGAAAATATTGGTATTCAACAGAAGCTCTTACCACAAGAAATGAACCGGTAAAATAGTTAACCCCTAGCACTAAATATTCAGTAAATACGTCCAAAGTTAACGTTTTTGAAAAGTAGGTCAAATCCATAAGATCAAGGTTGAAGGTCATTACTTCTTGTACTCAAGAGAAGGTCTTATCAAAATATAAACGTGAGGAGTATGATATCACTTGATTTAACCGTGTAGTAGCTACGCTAAGCTTAAAATTTTGAAAATTTCTTTAAAAGTGAGTCAAACATAAAGGTTAAAGTCAAAAATACTTTTACCCTAGGAAAAAAATTTACACGTTGAATACACCAGTGAAATATCAAAGCCATGGTTTATATGACCAAGGCTCAAATTCCAAATTCCAAACTGACCGTCAAACTAAAGAAAAAACCTGTGAAATATGAAATTTATAGCTAAAACCAATAAAAGGCTGTAGTCAAGGCTAATTGATTTCCCCACTTACAGATAAATCAGGGGAAAAAAATAACAAACAACTGGACCGACCGTCCGAGGAAAATATATTTGCCCCTTATTTTTTGGATTACGGATAGAAATTTTAAAAACAACACTTTGCTCTAAAATGTTTGTATGTATGGTGCGAGGAGATCCCAGTCAGTTTCCTTGGGGAAAATATCGAAACAATATAATGCACTGTCTGTCTTTGTGTACATGCTATTCATAGTTTATTTAAAACATGAGGATAAACCTAGATCTCTTCCGAGGAGACGAATATACAATCCGAGGATAAATCTGAATCTCTTCCAAGGAGAGGAATACATGTATACAATCCGAGGATAAATTTAGATCTCTTCCGAGGAGACAAATATAGGATCCGACGTTAACTTAAGAATACTCCATTTAATGATTTAGAACTATATACACCATGCTTAATGAAATTATATAACAAAAGATAATGGTAGCAAATGTTTATTTTAATTAAATGAGAATGAATCATTATGTAACAGAACACTCTTCATGCTCCAAATAAAATGGAGAATCCTCACAAATAAAGGGAAGCTTTAGTCCGTCTTCTCCCGTATATTACGTGTAGTTTCTCTCAGTCACCAAGCGCCACCTGCCGTCGTTATGATAAGTCAAAAGGAGGCCTAAGATTGGGTCAACTGCTGTTTCGCCCTCATCGTTAGGATTCCAGTTCTGATACTATACGTCACTGGTGTCCAATAATCAAAAATGAGTCTTTCATTGTCGTCAAATGTCAAAACATTGGCACGAAATGCAAATGAGCCGTTGAGATCAACTTCTGCAGAAAAGAACAAGAAAAAAATTAAATTATCCTCAAGTTTGAAACACCAGCGATACAATATGAGTTGTTTTACATCCTGAATGCTCTAAAAATTATAAAATTTGATCCTTTGTATCCAAATTCTGTAGACATTTGAAGGGAAAGTATTCTGTTTTTTTGCGTCGTGGTATGTGTAACAACAGAATATTTTCTAACGAGCATAAGCAAACCTACACTACTAAGTCCAAAATGTACTGATATTCCCATTTTTTACTGACAAACTTAGAAAATTACTGACAATGTGCTGTCGTTACTGAAAAACTTAGACAATTACTGACCTTTTTACTGCCGGTGCTGATAAACTTAGAAAAGTGCTGATAATCTTAGTCGATGCTGATAAACTTAGACAATTACTGACCCGTTTACTGTCCCTGCTGAAAAACTTAGACAAGTTCTGACATTTACTGATAATTACTGTCCCTATTGTTCTCGCTCTCGGGGAGGCTGCAGAGGTGTGAAATGATTTTTTTAAATATATTTTTTGTCATAAAATAATTTCATATTTAAATGTTCAAATGACAGTTTTGAAAAGCTCTATTTATCAAGTTATATACTAAAAGATTTATTATTATTCTCAGGCTGGGGGTAGCAGCTGTGATGTGAAAATGAGTGTGTTATTCTATTTTAATTTAGAAACAGTCTTATTTTAATTTATTTGAAATAAAGTTTCAGTTCTCAGAAAATGTAAATTTATTATTGATAATTACCATATGTGTAAAACAATTTATGACAAAACGATCCCCAATTAATTAATAATAGTGTATGTGTGGAATAAGTTTATATAGATGTGTTGAATACTTTCACTTCATCCCTATCCCTGGTCAATCAATTTATATAAATTACCGACAACAAGTTACAATGTTGTTTTCATCATATTATAAATAATTCTTATGAAGACAGATGCTAAATATACCCGTATTTAAATGTATAGTTGTTCAAGTATTTCCTGTTTTCAGATTATTTTTACATATAAAACAAAACAGACATCTTTAATTTTATGAAAATCTAAATAAATTTTGATCAAAATTGAATTATAGCGTATCGGTTATTTAATTTCTAAATAGTCTTGGACATCTGTTGAAGTCAAGAACGTTACATGTGCACAATCCACTGTTTAAGGTTTCTGGTTTGAATCGATCGATTATAAATGATCACGAGTTTTTTACTGAACGTGAGAAACATGGTAAATTTCTAGCGCTTTAAAATATAAACTGTGCCCGGCAACTTTGGTCATAAATACATTATATTATAATAAAAAGTTTATCGCTAACAATATTAGCACCAAAGTCTTGTGCATTTACTAGGTTACATGTAAAACGCAATAATTAGTGCACATGAAGAAGATTTATCGCTATTTTGCATGGCACAGATTCCTTTGACCACTTGGTATAATCTACAATTGTATTTATTATTTTTCAGGTTTGATTAATTCTTTATTACTTTCTTTTTTAATACGATGAACATTTTTAATATTTACTGAAAATCTCCACCGTCTCCCGTGCCGAGTTGCCGCCCCTCTCTCTCTCTCTCTCTCTCTCTCTCTCTGAGAAGTTAATTGAATAATTAATATACAGTCATGGAATTATTTCCCCACTTCCGTTTTTTTAAATTTGATAAACAAAACTTTACATACATGAAAGTGACAGCACATTAATTATTGTTTTTCTACTTCATTGTCCCATAAATTTTACATCGCACAATAATCCAACTTAATCATGTTAACTGAAATGTTTAGGAAGACCCCCTTTTCCCCGAAAACCATAATTAGTATTGATTTCTTCATTTTATTATTTTGTTTTTTAAAATGCAGCTAAATCTGAAAAGTTTGTGTCTTTCCCGAATCAGATTTTCTGTGTTGAAAACAGACAGGTATACCCTTAGCCGTAATGTTGCGTAACTAACTTCCTGTGAAATCCGACGAGTGGTCTTCTGTATATAATGCAGCAGTGACACCTATTGTCTAATTCTCCTGCTACCGTACACACTCGGATCACCTCAGGCGACTTCTTCTACATATTAAGGATCAATGAATATGAACATAGACCCGTAACAAAAAAGAAAGAAAGAAATTATCAAAACTTACGATGTATATTTTATAAAAAGTAAATAAATAAATAAATAATAATTTTTTATAGTCGGGAGGAAAAGAATTTTTAATGGTTGTAATTTGCTGTAAATATTGTGCTACTAAACAACACAAAAATAATTTTATGATCTTTTTTTTCTGATGAAAAGCTTTGAAGTTTTATATATATTTTCTTATGAAATTATTTTTAAACGTTTAAACACATAATTCTTCATAAACTGATCATTTAATTTTTTTTATACATATCATTGGGGCATTTTGCAATAAAAATATTTTTTAATAAAAAATAACATTATTCATTAAAAAATCAAATAAACCCTCTTTGAAATAAAAAAAATCAATTTCACACCTCTGCAGCCTCCCCTAGAGCGCGAACAATAGCGACAGTAATTATCAGTAAATACATGTCAGCACTTGTCTAAGTTTTTCAGCAGGGGCAGTGAACGGGTCAGTAATTGTCTAAGTTTATCAGCATCGACTAAGATTATCAGCACCGGCAGTAAAAAGGTCAGTAATTGTCTAAGTTTATCAGTAAGGACAGCACATTGTCAGTAGTTTTGTCAGTAAAAAATGGGAATGTCAGTACATTTTAGACTTAGTAGTGCTAGGCCAAACTTTATTTCAATTTGAATAACAAAAGAACATAATGTTTATGGATGGAATTAGAAATTAACAATTTTGATACACTGCAGAAAAAAATATTTTCCAGATTTAATGTGCAGTTTTTTATTTAAAGTTTAAAATCAGATTTGTAGAAAGGAAAAAAATTCTAAATAACTTTTTATCAAAGGTTTTTAAATATAATCTACGTAGTTCTTGATTAAAGAGTATCAATTTTTTAATCAATTGCATTGTAGAGAAACTAGACAATTATTTTTTTTATTGTATACTTTTGATAAAAATGAAAGCATGTTATGATCTTATTGTTTCCGTATATAGCCTCCTTCGATAACCTAGTTACCTCCCCATAGGCACTCTCTAGTATTGGAGGTTTATAACTTCCGGCAGGTAAAAGATGCTAATGTAGGGTGTAGCGTCATGCGTCAAGAACGTTGTTAAATCGTTTAAAAATGGAGGCCTTTAATAAAATGACAAAGAAACAACTAATTGATTTTCTTAAAATGTGTAAACAACCAACTTTTGGAAACAAACCTGAGCTTATATAGAGAGCTGAAGATGCGAAGGACTTAGGATTATATGTAAACCATGACGACGTCGATTCTGGAGATCAGCATGCACAGGACAAAATAATCACACCGCTTGGGGAAGGAATACCAGTACCGTAAAAGCTAAAGGAAGGCTGGGTGACTAACTGCGAGTGTTTTCCAGACATTACGCGGGTATGTTAAGGCAGCACATGGACCAGAATTCGGCTAATTAAGACTTTTTTATAATTATGTAACACTAATAAATCGGAAAAGTCAAGCATAAAACTTTTGTTATAATTATGCATTCTAAAGACTTCAATGGGACTTATACTACACGAAGCACTTCACCACGACGTCACCACGTGACGTCTATAATTAGAAAATATGCCTTAATGAAAAAGTGAAAAGGTCAACACTACCCCGGGGGTAATAAATTTGAATTTGCAATAATAATTATGTAAAAACATCTCTGCACCATGAAAAGTGCTGCTAGAATCCTACTGTCCTATCACAGTAATAATTATTCAACACTTTCTGACAAAACCTTCCCAAAATTTTTACATTTTGTTCATAACATCGAAAAAAGTGCATTAATTCCCGTAAGCCATACGATTCTAGCAGCACTTTCCAAAAACAATAGAATAAGAACTTTAGATAGAAACAAAAATTAAGTTTCAAAGTGTGCGGCGTAGTGTTGAACTTTTGAATCTTATTTGTTACGAACGACAGAGGAAAGGCTGATCGGCAAGTAAACATCCTCCCTGCTTTAATTTTACGAAGAAATTGTTGAAGTATATTACCATACCTTATTCATAAGCTTTATTCCCACATGAATCACACATGATATTAATTCTAAATGCTTTTTAACTTCGATTTCTTGTGTTTGTTTACATGAATTCTCGTTACGTTTCACTTTCACTCTGCTACTGCATGATCAACAGTTATGACGTCACGGGTTTGGTAATTTACCCCTGTGATAACTACAGAGACCCAGAAACGACAAATTCTGTTTGTATTATGCCTCTGCATATTTTGATTATTTTTTTCGACCTCAAATCAATCTTAGATATCGATTATAAGAAATTGTTATCACTAAACTTCACGTCATATAGCTTACTATGACGTCATATCATATAGGCAAGTAGAATATTTGGTTGTAACCTTAACCTACCTGCGTACGAAAAGCGAAATTTACAATTCCCTGGTATTAATTAAACGTACCTTTGATTTAAACCAACAATCTGCAAGGCGACAACTTAAAGCCAATATATTTAATGATGAAGGTCATGTTCAGAATATTGAAATTAATCTAGTTACAAAAGACTCTTCATATTGTTTTATAAAATGTGACTGCTTACCGTAAATTCCAACCAAAGACAAAAGTAAAAAACCTGTGTACAGGCCTTGGGTGTGATTGTCAAAAGTCCACACAGCAGAATGTAACTTTGTTGCAGGGTAAGTATTAGTAAGTTATGTAATATAATCATATAAATTAAAAGTAAATTCTTGATACTAATTTAATAAGCTAGAGCCACTTTAGGTCCTTTTTGGTGCTGTGATTTACTAAAAAACCATAACTAGCCCTGCAGTTTTTTGAAACTGCTCTTTGTAACATTTCCTAATGCATAATATTTTCGTATGCTTGACGGGTAAATATGTTTTTAGTACAGGTAGGCCTACATGTGCATGAAATGTTTTTGTACATTAAATGAGAACTGTTTGAAAAAAAAATACTGGTACCAGGTGTCTTTTCCCTTGTATTTTGCATCAATTATAAAATTAAACATACTACTTGTACTAGCACTTTGTTGTTTTAATGATTATAAAATTTTATAAAAAGAAAAAAAAATAATTTCTACTGTTTTTCACTTCTAGAGAAGGGGATGCTTGCAATCATATCGCAGCATTATTGTATGGAATTGTTGACATAACAGTAAAAAAAAACACACACTGGTATTATCCCCCCCCCCCCCACTTCAAAAGCATGCGAGTGGATCAAACCACGTAGCAGAAATCTTTCACCAAAAAAGCGCAGGACATGGATTTCAGCAAAACAAAGACAACGGGGAAAAACAAATCATGTTCATACCAGAGGTATAGTGTCAGTGAGAAAAATCCAGACCTAACCTCACCATCTGTTCAAGTTTTTAAAGAAAATCTGATGAAAATATATCCAAATGCAGGTTGGCTAAAGAACCCGCTGCAAAATCAATACCTGAACTTCACCATATGATCTTCTCTTACATGGACAATGTTGATCTTTTTTCCAATGAATGAAAACAACAATTTATGCAGTGTTTTGGTTCGCTTCAAGTTTCAGCAAAAGAGTATGAAATTATTAATAAAATGACCAAAGGTCAACACATAAACCCAACGTGGAGAGAAGCGAGGCATGGGAGACTAACTGCCTCAGACTTTGGTAAAATTGTACGGAGAAAACCAGAGACTTTACCTGACAATTTACTAAAGTGTATTCTTGGATACTGTCCATCTTTTTCAAACAATGGGGGAGAGAGCATGAAAGAGTTGCCATTGACTTCTACCTGCTCAATGTGAGGGAGATACATCCACCACTTACATTCCATGAGACTGGACTAGTTGTCAGAGAATCGCTACCTCATTTAGGTGCCAGCCCCGATGGACTAGTGTACTGTCCTCACTGCAAGCCTTACCATGGTGTTATTAGAGTAAAGTGTCCGTACAGCTTTAAAGATGTGCATCCCAAAGAAGCGGCTTTAAGTAACAATATTTGGTATCTTAGATGAAGATGGAAATTTACAATTGAAGAGAAGTCATGCATATTATTATCAGGTTCAAGCAGTAATGGCCATCAGTCAAAGAAAGTGGTGTCTCGAATTCGAAAAAAAGTTATATGATGAGGAACTTTGGGAAAATTAAATGCTTCCAAAACTGATTTCTTTTTATTGTTCTGCAGTATTACCCGAGCCTTTTTCAGGTAGAGTTAAAAGGGGTCTTAAATTAAAATTTTGATGAGTACTGACATATGTCACTAAAAGTCTCTAATCAGGTATTACATACGTTAACTGAACATTTAGGGTATGTGTACATGTACTCTGGCATCATAATCAAAATATCAATAAATTTATAACAGAGTAATTTATCTTATTTTCTAACTGTAGGTACATACATTACGGTACCTCATAATCCAGTAATAAATTTTACACAAGACCAAAGATCATTGCAATGATACAAGGACATGATGCATTTAAAAACTTGATTCATACAGATACTTTAATAACAGTCAACTGAATTGATAGATTACTGAATCTTTTTAAAAATTGAATTTTAAACAATTTTCTGGCATAAGAAATGGCAGTGCAAATGAATGAAGTCATTCTGGCTCATCATTGCTATGATCTTTGGAACACTTGATTTCTTACTTGCTCATGATCAACATACTGAGTATAGATAATGTAAAACATATGTAGATTTTTGCAATTTATTAAATGGTATAACTACTTAATAACAAGTTTTCCTCGACCTATGCAGTATGTTGCACAATGAAGTACTTGATGCTTATAGTTATTCTGAGAGAGACATTACTTTTATGATTCACATAGTAGATTATAAATACACATTACTATGACTGAAAAAGTGGGGGCATGAGATGACAGAGAGCACACACAACAAACACTATTTTGGACACTTTGTCACGAAGTGATATTGGAACTACACCTTGGATAATTTTGAAGTTTTTTATTCGCTCCATTGCTCGTTCCACATGGATTCTTAAATTTGCAATCCTTCTGGTTTTTTCCACTTCAGATTTTGTTAGCATGTTTCTTTAAAGGGGGGATAATGAGATGAATTCCATTTGGAGTGCATAGGTCAGCAATGACGAACCCTTTGTCACCCATTATTGCATCCCCAGGTTCACATTTTTTAATTCATTTTGACAACTTTGTGATTTGTTTGTCAGATGTACTTCCAGTCCATTAATCGGAGACAGGTGTAATCACTCTAAAACGGCTAATTCCAATAAGCACTTTCCATGTCATATGTGACTTGTAGTCTGCAGCTGAATACACCCTTCCTTTGTTGGAGAGTGACTGAGGTGTTTCTGTGTAGATCTCGGTACATTCAATAATAACACGACAATTTGGGTACCTTCGTTTAAAACTGTCGGGCATGTTTTCTTTGATAACATTTCGTTCTGGCCAAGCTACTAAAAAGTCTAGATGCTCATACATCAAATCTAACCATTCATTAAAAATTTTACTGCAGGTTGACACAGATATTTTAAATCTTTTAGCCGAATCTTGAATTAACATATAAACCTAACCTTAAACGCATTAATACCATTAAAAATTCATCGATATCTCTCATTCTTTAGGGTCTTCCTCCAGTATCAGAAAGTGTGCATTTATGAAAGTCTGACAGATGTTGGAATAATATATGAAAAGTCTCTTTATTTGGCAAACCAGTATGAAATGAAATATCCTGTTTCAAGTCTTCAACTGTTAAAAACGGTAAGGTTGTACCAGTACTAGAATTTTTTTGAAGAGACCTTTTTACTCTTTCATGTATCAAGGTAACTTTCAATTGTCTGAATACAAACACTGTCATTCTGTTGAATATCAGTTTGAGTCAGTTTTTTTTCTGATGAGACAAGGTTGATGTTTCTATCAATCCACAGTAATCGTGCATTTATACGGATGTGTCCAATACAGATTTGTTTGCATCAACAGTAAAACTAAGGGTTTCAGCAGAATCGAACTCGGAGGTCTCTGAATCTGATCTCACTGTATTTTATTGTTGATTGTCATTTATTTCTTTTAAAACCTCCGTTGTTTGGTCAAACTGAAAATAAAGGTCTTATGTGTAGTATAAGTATCCATACGAATATGGTGTACATCATTCAATAAACTAATTAGTTATTAAGATTTTTTCTCATCCTCAAGGAAATATGTCTTTACTACGGGTTTAGCAATAAAATTATATACCAGTTTGTGGTGATGCACAAAACATTACACTGTATCATTGTACATGTACAAAATTGTACAGCTGTGTATCACGATAAATAACGCATTAGGCAATTTAAAAACTGATGATCTTTATTTACTTCTGATATTTAACCGAACTTATTCAATTCAATGATACATAAAAATATACTGTAAACTTTATCAAGTTTATGAATAAAACCTACAATCCCCACCCTTCCACCTAATAATAATGTGATATAAATAATTAACAGAGAAATTCAGTTTATACTAAATACCACAGGGAATATAAAATCAATATCACAATACAGAGGCCTATCATGATACAACCTCATTGTATCACTATACATCATGGTACGCTGCTTTTCATGCTATAATCGAATCATTACACCTTTACTTGAAACTGGTAAAAACGTCCTTGATTTCATTTACCCAATTCTGATAAATTAAAAAAAAAAATACATACGTTTGTTGTCTTGAATGTTTTGTGATGAAAAATAGATGGTAATGGATGATCCTTCGTCGGACCAGACAGCAAGATGAAATGCTCGGAACATAGTCTAGAGCAACTTGTTGGCTTCCAATTCTTGCGGCCGACACGGTTTTTCCATAGCATTTTATGTTTTTTATTAACTGGGAATCTATGTAATGTCACTTTTCTATCTTTAATATTTTTGCCACTATAATTGTGACAGTTCGTGGCAGAGCAGTTTAATTTCCCCATCACTAGGATCACAAATGACCAAATTTATTACTTGTTTACAAAGACGATCTTTTTTTCACCTACCAGAAGTACAAATAGAAAATCTTCTGGCATAAAAGAGTTCCGATTTTCAAGAAAGATAACCTAGTTATAGAAAGACGCTATACCCAGGTGTATGGGGTTTACGTCTTAAATCCTTCCAAGAAACAACGGCATGCAATAACAAGATGTGTTTGTGAAACACTAATGCCCCCGTATGGCAACATAGCGAAGGTAAAGCTTTCTCAAATGCAGATCAAATATTTTGGTACCTAAAGTAAGGCCTTTCCAAAAAATACAAATATGACATAGAGAACCCTTGCACCACCCTTTCAAAGGTTACGGCCAAGGCAAGCGTTTTTAAAGGTAGGATATTCTCCGTTTTGTTTGTAAAAAGTAGGTCAAAAACTAAGGTCAAAATTTATGTGTTGAAGGTGTTGAAATACAATGAAAGGTCTTCTCAGAATGACTATATAATTGAAGTTTGAAAGACCTAAAGCTTACGATTCAAAAGTTATGGCCAGTTAAAGTTTTCTTGTAAATGAGTAATTTCTAAGGTCAAAAGATTTTAAATTGTTGGTTTCAATAAAAAGCTCTTGTCACGAAAACTTGATATTTAAAATAAAATATAGAATATATCATTGAAAAAATAGGGCCAATGTAAAAGTTTGGATTTTTGGGGTAAAAATGTGTCAAACTCCAAGGTCAAGGTCATAGGGTCTAAGATTTTAATATCAAATGAAAGTTCTTGTCACAAGGATCAATTAGGTGAAATATGAAAGCCCTATGCCTTACAGTTTAAAAGTTATGGCCAAGGTTGATTTTTTTTCACAAGTACTACAATCTCCGAGGTTAAAGTTGTTGGTACAGTCCCTGAAACGTTCTACTTTCCCACCTGAACGGTGAACGAACGCTGAACGAACGGTGAACGAACGGTGAACGAACGGTGAACGAACGCAGAGCGAACGGTGAGTGAACGATGTGCGAACGGTGAACGCAACTTGGTGAACGATGTGTGAACGGTGAACGGTGAGTGAATGCAGAACGCGAACGGAGCGCGAACGCGAGCGCAAAGTGAACGGTGAACGAACGGTGAACGCAAGATGAACGCTTTATTCGGAATGCCTTCGGTCTTTTCGTTGTATTGAAATTATTCTTTTATTCTATAATTCAAATGTCAAAAATAAATATAAATACACAATAGATAAACAAAAGAGAAATAAATAGATAAATAAATAATAAAAAAAAATCTACACATACGTATGTTAAAATCGATATTTTTATAACATGATTTTAATCGCCGTCAAACGTGTATTTGTTACCGCGTGTAGTTAAAAAATAAATTAATCTTATATAGTAAATAATTATGCTTTTTCTTTTAACTAATAAAGTAATGTGGATTTTAGAATATAAAACTACTACTGAGATAAACAATAGATAAATAAATAAATGAATTAATTAATTAATAAATAAAAACATTTTTTTTTTGCACATACCTATGTTTAAATCGAAATTTTAATAACATGATTTTAATCGCCGTCAAACGTGTATTTGTTACCGCGTGTACTTAAAAAATAAATGAATCTACTTATATAGTAAATAATTATGCATATTCTTTTCACTAATAAAATAATGTGGACTTCTGAAAATAAAACTGCTACTTATAGAATGAATTAATTACATTGTATGGGGTTGAAACAACCGTACATGTATTTCCGTGCCAAAGCGATTCTGAGTAAAATAACGGAGTTTTTTTTTAAATTCACAATTATCTGTTGACATTGACTGTTATCGTACTGCATAAAAATTCTCGTTTTATTTAAATTCTACTTCAAAATATTTTATATTTATGTGCCTTTTTATTCTTTTATGACGATTGTTTTAGCTAACTTCTACATGTACACTGTATCTGTAGACATTTCCTGGCCGTGATTATACTCGGTCAATATGTTGGAAAGAGGCATTCAAATTATTTGTAATATATGTGTAGATTAAATTTTCAAAACTCAATAAGTAATGTGTTATCATATTTTTTATTGAACAGAGGAATGTACGAGAGAGAGAGAGAGAGAGAGAGAGAGAGAGAGAGAGAGAGAGAGAGAGAGAGAGAGAGAGAGAGAGAGAGAGAGAGATAACTCCCTCGATTCTCAGATATATGTTGTATCAAATAAAAATTCTAATTATTTTCCCTAAATATTCCAAGCAATAAAGGTAATCTTTATTTTTTAGATTAACAAATCCATTTGACAGTAATCATTGGCTTTTATTTTTTATCATCAAGTTCACACAGTTCACAGGAAGTCCGTGCTATATTTGTAGTAGCGTGCTTGTGCTGTCAATCAAAATAATTCGACACAGTGGAGGTGTGGAAATCGCGTTTCACCGAACATGCCGAAGGCAAGGAGTCACTTAGTATTCCAAGAAATTTTAATATTTTTCCCTATCATTTCTAGATCTGATTTTTGCATTCCTGCAGAAAAAAAAATAATTCGAATATATACTTAGAAGGATTAAGTTTTAAATTGAATGTGAAACATATTCCCTGCCAATTTAAAATACTACTGTCGGCACAAGTTTATACTAAAATAGTATTGTTTAATGATTGTTTGATGTTGGTTTTATGACTGATTTTCTTGTGTTACAATAAAAATTAAATATTAATTAAAATATACTGAAAAAACTCAATAAGAATTTTATTTCGGGAGAAAAGGCACCGGGTGGGGTGTGTGTGTGTGGGTGGGGGGGGGGGGGGTTTAATTATACTGAATAGCAAGAAAAGATATTTTTTAAACATGTTTAGATACGGAGAAGGAAGAAATTTTTCTTCCCTTATAATAGACTATTTTAAACAGTTGTTTTTTTCTAAAATTTAAAATCACACCATCAATTTAATTAGCTCAACAGATATTTAATTAACTGAATATTTGCAGTACTGTTCATAATTCTCAAACCTACATGTAGTTTAAATACGTGTTACTGTAGAAATAATTTTTTTTTATGTATTCTTGTCCTGTATAAGACTTGGATTAATTATTATACATCCATTAATAATTTGTCCTCTTTAAAATTACATCAAATTGATGCCGTGCGTGAAGCATTTGTACATTGCCCTTTTTTTAATTTAATATTTTAGCATCGTTCTACATACATGTAGGTACTTAATGTATTAATTATTTTCCAGGGAAAATTCATGAAATAAATAACAGCTGAGTTATAATAATAGAAATATAAATATCATGGATAATTTTTGCAATGAAATAATTATTCTTTAAAAACGATATCTAAGTTATTTAATTAAAAAAACATGTAAATCCTTACCATCAAAAAGATAAGTCCTTTCACTTCGGAGTTCCGAATGACAATGAAGACTGAACGATAAGTGAACGGTGAACGCAAGGTGAACGCAAAGTAAACGGAACGAAGAGCGAACGGTGAACGTTTTGTGAACGGTGAACGCGAGCGCACGGTGAACGGTGAACGCAATACTGTGAACGAAGAGCGAACGGTGAACGCACGCTGAACGAACGGTGAACGAACGCTGAACGAACGGTGAACGAACGCTGAGCGAACGGAAAAATGGGAAAGTAGAACGTTTCAGGGACTGTATCCAATGAAAGGTCCCTTAACAAAAATATACATGTGAATTATATGTAAATTATAACCAACCTGCTATCCAATGTTCAAATGTTGTGGCCAAAGTAAAAGTTTGGATTTTTATGCAAAACTGCTAGGTCAAGGTCAAAATGTCAAGTTATGTGGTACCCTAAGAAAGGTCTTGTCACAAAAAATACACATGTGAAATATGATAGTCATAGCTCCACTAAATCAAAAGCTATTAGCTGAAATAAAGTTTTTGCATACAAACAGACAAACAGAGATACACACAAAGAGAGAGAAAGCGAGAGAGAGAGAGAGAGAAAGAGAGAAAGAGAGAGATAGACGAAGAGGCAGACTAACACTATAAACCCCCGAAACTTTGTTCACGCGGGCATAAAACTGTTTAATGACCACATTGTATATGGTCAAGTTATCTGATAAGTAAATTGTTTAAATACCCGGATGGAGACAATTAACCATATCATGTATTGATTCATTACCCGGATGTATGCGGTTTACGTCTAAAAACCTCCCATATCCGTCACCATACAAGACCCGAAGCTCTTCACCCGGTTCTACGTCACGTGACGTCATATAGAAGATGATGCCCTCGCACGTGATAGGAACGACATTTTCCTGTTGATATTTGGCGGTGGAATTAACGAATCGTAACCAGTTACTACAGGC
>NW_026933820.1:0-58070 GCF_032062105.1 Saccostrea cuccullata
AAGTGTCTAGTATGGAAGCTCGCTAGGGGTCGAAATTTAGGACGCGAATCATGAGTGATTTTTAGCGACATTTTTTATCATATCTTTTAAATTATGAATAATTTGTTATAACATACTGAACAAAAGTTGTGCAAATTGAAAAGGTCTATCATTTGAAATCAAGAAATAGGGGCTGGCCCCTTTAACTAAGGGTATAAAGGGCCAGAAAGTCTTTTCTTAATATCTTTTAAACGGTAAATATTTTGTTATACATTACTGAAGCAAATATGTTTATTTTAACAATATGCAACCATATATTATAATTTTATGATCATATGTTACGTAATTAGGGGCCACAAGGGGCCAGAATGCTAAATCTTTGACACTTCGTATCTCGAAATGGAGAAATATTTTGAAAAGCAATATTGAACAAAAGATGTTCAGAATAATGTTCTTAACAATATGCAACCTTTGAATTTTTGCTAAATGACCCCATTAAGGACTTTGAGGGCTGGCCCCTAAATTTTTCTGATATACATATCTCGGAAACGAAAAGGAATTTCTGAATAGTTGTTGAACAAATATTATTCAAATTTATGAGAGCTTTCTTTTGACATCAAGAAAAAGGGACTGGCCCCTCAAATTAGGGGCCTAGGGGGGCCAAAAGTCTTTAATCTATATCTCTTTAATGATCAATATTTTGTTATTCATTACTGAAGCAAATATGTTTATCTTAACAATCAGCAACTATATATAATAATGTTGTGATCATATGTTACGTAATTAGGGGCCACAAGGGGCCAGAATGCTCAATCTTTGACGCTTCGTATCTTGAAATGGAGAAATATTTTGAAAAGCAATATTGAACAAAAGATGTTCAGAATAATGTTCTAAACAATATGCAACCTTTGAATTTTTCCTAAATGGCCCAATTAAGGACTTTGAGGGCTGGCTCCTAAATATTTCTTTTCTACATATCTCGGAAACAAAAAGCAATTTCTGAGTAATTGTTGCACAAAATGTATTCAAATTTAAAAGATCTTTCTTTTGATATCAAGAAAAGGGGCTGGCCCCTCAAATTAGGGGCCTAGAGGGGCCAAAATGCAATATTTTGATTCTTTACTGAAGCAAATACTTTATCATAACAATCTGCAATCTTGCGGTTAGTACGGTACTCTTTAGATCTCTTTGATCTTCGATGTATATCCTTTGATGTATGTAAAACGTCCTATATGGTTCATTTCTAGACCGATTTTTAAACTTTTTAAAATATCATATAGATCTTTTTGAGAGGTTTCCAACGGTATATTTCATGTGATTTTTAATGCACTAATTCAGAAACTATTAGCTCATATCTATAAGCATTCTGTTTTGACAGAACATGTCCTCGCGTTTTAGAAGTAAACAACTTATATTTAGTTACAATGGCGGACATTTAACGATGGCTGTGATTGGTCAACCAATGATATGACAGCTTATATATTGATATCCTCCATTTTGAATATTTGAACCGTACGCGCATCCTAATTGCGCATGTGACGTCATTATTCTAGAACATTTCTATTTGTCGATATATAAGTCGATCAAATTAACCGGAATTCTATTTTACGCTGATTAAGTCGATCCGATAATACGATAATCGGATATTACGATAAATTCCTGCTTTTGATGAATTTCATCGAAAATTTGACGGAAGACCCACTCGTTGCTCGCAACGAGATCGTATCTAGTTATTTTTATTCTTTTTTCTTCTTACAAAATTTGTGCAGAGGATTTCTCCGAGATGGCTCGTTCAATTTTATCCAAATTTTCATGGTTAATGCATTGACATCTGAAGTTAATTCCGGCAAGTCCTTTTTTGGAAATTCCTTTTCAGTCGGGAGTTATCGCCCTTTGATCGAAATTTAGAGGACCTCCGTGTCTGTCGCGTTACTCAAAAACGGCTCAAGGTAGAAAGCTGAAATTTTCAGGGATGATAGAGGACATGTTGCCATGTTGCACCTGGGTCATGATATTTTCCGATAGTGCCTAGTATGGAAGCTCGGTAGGGGTCAAAATTTAGGACTCGAATCATGACTGATTTTTAAAGACATTTTGCATCATATCTTTTAAAGTATAATTATTTTGTTATAACATATTGAACAAAATTTGTGCAGAATGACAAGATCCTTAAACTGATATCAGGAAAAAAGTGCTGACTCATCACATTAGGGACCAAAAGGGGCTAAAAGTCTTTTTTTCGATAACTAATAAATGATCAATATTTTGCTATACAATATTGAAGCAAAAATATTAATCTCAACAATCTACAACTGTATATTATGATTTTAATTTCATATGCTACATAATAAGGGGCCACAAGGGGCCAGAATGCAAAATCTGTACCGCTTTATATCTCAAAAGTGGGACATATTTTGATAAGTAATATTGAACAAAAGATGTTCAAAATAATGTTCTGAACAATATGCATCATTTAAATTTTTGCTTAACGTCCCCATTTAGGAGTTGAAGGGCTAGCCCCTAAATATTTCTTTTGCTAATAGCTCAAAAATGAAATAGAATTTCTGAACAATTGTTGAACAAAAAATGTTCAAAATCTTAAGATCTTTAAGATGAGATCAAGAAAAAAAGGGCTGAGCACTCGAATTAGGGGCCAAGAGGGGCCAAAAGTCTTCAATCGATTACTTTTTATCAGTTAATATTTTGTCATACATTACTGAAGCAAAGATGTTTATCTCAACCATCTACAACTATATATTATGATTTTCATGTCGCATGGTACATAATTAGGGGCCACAAGGGGCCAGAATGCTAAATCTTTGATGCTTTATATCTCAAAGGGGAGAAATATTTTGATAAGCAATGTTGAACAAAAGATGTTCAAAATAATGTTTTGAACAGTATGCAACCTTTTATTTTTTGCTAAACGTCCCTATTAAGGAGTTGAAGGGTTGGCCCCTAAATATTTCTTTTGCTAATAGCTCAAAAACGAAAAAGAATCTCTGAATAGTTATTGAACACAAAGTGTTTAAAATCCTAAAAGCTTGAAGATGAAATCAAGAAAAAAGGGCTGGGCACTCGAATTAGGGGTCAAGAGGGGCCAAAAGTCTTCAATCGATAACTCTTTATCAGTTAATATTTTGCAATACATTACTGAAGCAAAGATGGTTATCTCAACCATCTACAACTATATATTATGATTTTCATTTCGCATGGTAAATAATTAGGGGCCACAAGGGGCCACATTGCTTAATCTTTGATGATTTATATCTCGAAAGAGAGAAATATTTTGATAAGCAATATTAAACAAAAGTTGTTCAAAAAAATGTTCTGAACAATATGCAACCTTTCATTTTATGCTAAACGTCCCCATTAAGGAGTTGAAGGGTTGGCCCCTAAATATTTCTTTTGCTAATAGCTCAAAAACGAAAAAGAATTTCTGAACAGTTGTTGAACACAAAATGTTTAAAATCTTAAGATCTTTAAGATGAGATCAAGAAAAAGGGACTGGGCACTCTAATTAGGGGCCAAGAGGGGTCAAAAGTCTTCAATCGATAATCCTCATCAGTTAATATTTTGTAATACATTACTGAAGCAAAGATGTTTATCTCAATAATTATCACCTATATATTACGATTTTAATGTCGTACGGTCAAAATTAGGGGCCACAAGGGGCCAGAATGCTAAATCTTTGATGCTTTATATCTCGAAAGGGAAAATTTTTTTGATAAGCAATATTGAACAAAAAATGTTCAAGATAATGTTCTGAACAATATGCAACCTTTAATTTTTTGCTTAACGTCCCCATTAAGGAGTTACAGGATTGGCCCCTTAATATTTCTTTTGATAATATCTCAAAAACGAAAAAGAATTTCTGAATAGTTGTCGAACACAAAATGTTCAAAATCTTAAGAGCTTTAAGATGATTTGAATTAAAGGGGCTAATTCCCAAAAATAGGGGGCGTAAGAGGCAAAAGGCCAATATTTTAAAGTCTTTAATGTTCAATGTATTTTTACAGATTGTGGTAAATCATTATTTTGTAATGAAAATCGCAATCAAACTCTCATCTCATCTCATCAAGAATTGGACGGAAGACCCACTCGTTGCTCGCAACGAGATCGTATCTAGTTATTATTATTATTGTTTTTTTTCTTACCGATTTTGTGCACGCGAATTCTCAAAAACGGCTCTCTCGATTTTCATGAAACTTTCAGGACTGATAGAGCATGAAAAAAACTAGAACTATTTTTTTTGGTTTTGATGACGTCACTTCCGGTTTTGAGATTTCCGCGTTTTAGTGATTTTCAGAGGGTCACTTTGTCCGGCAGTTATCTGAAAAACCACCCATGCAGAAGCAAGAATTTTTCAGTGATGCCGGAGCAACCTTTGGAGAAGTGAATTTCGTATATCACAACCACCGGAAGTACGAAGCGCCGACGCTCGCTATGGCCCAAAAATAGTCCTTTCAAGAATTTCAAAATTTTTAACACTTTTTCTACGATAACTTTTTACCTAGAAATATTTTGTTAAAACATGTAGAACAAAAAAAGTATAGAATTCGGAGATCTTTCGAATGATACCTCAAAAAAGGGCTCGCCCCTTAAATCAGGGGCCGAGAGGGGCCGAACGTTTTTCCTTTATATCTCCAAAAGTATTTAGAATTTGTAATACGTCAAAGAAACAAAGTTGTTCAAAATGACAAGCTTAATCTACTGGCGTCGTCAAAATACGTCTGGCGTCGTCACGTCCGGTCAAACCGGAAGTAGTCGAAAAACACATTTTTTTGCCGTTCTTGACAGGTTTTTGGGTTACATATGTCTCTGGAAGCATAAAAAGTAATTTTTCCCTGCGTCGTCGTCACTTCCGGTCAAACCGGAAGTTGCAAAAATGGCTTATTTTAAAGGTTTTGATGCAAAATTGAAATTACAAAGTCACTGGAGACTACTTAGCTCATTGCTTTCTTTTGTTCCGTCACTTCCGGTCAAAACCGGACGGAATACCTACTCGATGCTTTGCAACGAGCTTTGCTCTAGTCTTATGATTATTATTCTTACCGATTTTGGGCACGCGATTTCTCGAAAACGCGTCGATGGATTTTCATGAAACTTTCAGCATTGATGCCAAATGATATGAACTTAAGGCGTTTAATTTGATGACGTCACTTCCGGTTCGGAGTTTTTCACGATTTAGTGAGTTTTAGAGGGTCATTTTGTCCGGCAGTCTTCTCAAAAAGCACTCAAAGCAGAAGCATGGAATTTTCAGTGCTGATTGAGCAACCTTTGGAGATATGTATTTGATATATCTCAACCACCGGAAGTACGAAACGCCGACGCTGCCTATGGACCGAAAACAGTCCTAATAAGAATTTCAAAATTTTTAACACCTTTTTTACGATAACTTTTTATCTAGAAATATTTTGTTAAAGCACGTAGAACAAAAGAAGTGTAAAATTAAAAAAATCTTTCAAATGATTTCTCGAAAAAAGGGCTGGCCCCTAAAATTAAGGGCCAAGGGGGGCCGAAAGTTTTTCCTTTATATCTCAAAAAGTATTGAGAATTTGTAATACCTCAAAGAAGCAAAGTTGTTCAAAATGTCAAGATAAATCTATTGTATTCAAAATAATACGTCCGGCGTCGTCACTTCCGGCCAAACCGGAATTAGTCGAAAACCGCGTATTTTTGCCATTCTTGACAAGTTTTGGGGTAACATATGTCACTGGAAGCCTTAAACTTTATTTTCCGTCCGTTGTTGTCACTTCCGGTTTAACCGGAAATAGCAAAAATTGCTTATTACTGTATTAATCAACATAGCTTTAGATGATTCAAACCATTTTAAAGCGCCATTTCTTATTTATGTTAAAAATTAAAGCTACTTCCGGTCAAACAGGACGGAAGACCTACTCGTTGCTTTGCAACGAGCTCGGCTCTAGTTCTTATTATTTTTTTTCTTACCGATTTTGTGCACGCGATTTCTCGAAAACGGCTGGTTAGATTTTTATGAAACTTTCAGTTCTGATAGAACATATAAAAATCTCGATACCCTTTTTTTATTTTGATGACGTCACTTCCGGTTCGGAGATTTTTGCAGTTTTGTGATTTTTAAGGGTCAGTTTGTCCGTCGTTCTTCTTAAAAATCGCTCATCACAGGAAGATGAAACCTTTTCAGGAAGATAGAGCAACATATGTAGATTTGCATTGTGTTGTTAACTTTCACCGGATGTACTGCACGTTAACGCTCGGTATGGACTGAAAAAGTCATATTGAGCGTTTCAAAATTTCTTACACTTTTTCTATTATATCATTTTACTTGTAAATATTTTGTTAAAACATATAGAACAAAAGTTGTGAAGAATTCTGAGATCTTTCAATTAATATCTCGAAAAAAGGGCTGACCCCTAAAATAAGGGATCTAGAGGGGCCAAAAGTTTTTAATTTATTTCTCAAAAAGTATTGAGAATTTGTAATACGTCAAAGGAGCAAAGTTGTTCAAAATGTCAAGCTAAATCTATTTGTGTCGTCAAAATACGTCTAACGTCAACACTTTCGGTCAAACCGGAAGTAGTCAAAAACGTGTATTTTTGCCGTTCTTGTCAAGTTTTTGGGTAACATATGTCTCTGGAAACATAAAAATTAATTTCCCGTCCGTCGTCATCACTTCCGATTAAACCGGAAGAAGCAAAAATTTGCATATTTTTGCATTAATTAACATAGCTATAGAGGATTCAAACCATTTTTAGGCGTTATTTCTCATTTTTGTTAAAAATGAAAGCTACTTCCGGTCAAACAGGACGGAAGACCTACTCGTTGCTTTGCAACGAGCTCGGCTCTAGTTATTATTATTTTTTTCTGTCGATATTTTGTGCAGACGATTTCTCAGAGATGCTTGGACAGATTTATTTGAAATTTTCATGGATGATGTATCATGATGTGAAGTTAATACGTTTTTTTTAATTTTTCGAAATTCACTTCCGGTCGTGAATTATCGGCCTTTATTTGGACTTTTAGTGACCATTTTGTCCGGACAAAAACTCGAAAACAGCAAAAGATAGAGTAACGAAACTTTTAGCGAATATAGTCGACACGTTGTAGTTTTGTACCTATATTTTCAAATCTTCTGGAAGTGCCTAGTATGGAAGCTCGTTAAGGGTAGAAGTTTAGGACACGAATCAAGAGTGTTTTTTCGAGACATTTTGAATCATATCTTTTAAAGTATAACTAATTTATGAAAACATACTAAACAACATTTGTGCAGAATGAAGCAATCTTTAGTATGATACCAAGAAAAAAGCGCTGACTCATCACATTAGGGATAAAAAGGGGCCAACAGTCTTTAATCGATAACTCTTTAACAGCTAATATTTTGTTATACAATACTGAAGCAAAATTGTTTATCTTAACAATGTACAACTGAATATAATGATTTTCATGTCGTATAGTACATAATTAGGGACCAAAAGGGGCCAGAATGCAAAATCTTTGAGGCTAAATATCTCGAAAGTGAGAAATATTTTGATAAGTAATATTGAACAGAAGATGTTGTAAATAATGTTCTAAACAATATGCAACATTTCATTTTTCGCTAAACGTCCCCATAAAGGAGCTGAAGGGTTGGCCCCTAAATATTTCTTTTGCAAATAACTCGAAAACGCAAACGAATCTCTGAATAGTTGTTGAACAAAAAGTGTTTAAAATCCTAAGAGCTTAATGATAAAAGCAAGAAAAAGGGGCTAGGCATTCAAATTAGAGGCCAAGAGGGGCCAAAAAGTCTTCAATCGATAACTCTTTTGCAGTTAATATTTTGCAATACATTACTGAAGCAAAGATGTTTATCTAAACCATCTACAACTATAAATTATTATTTTCATGTCGTATTGTACATAATTAGGGGTCACAAGGGGCCAGAATGCTCAATCTTTGACGCTTTATATCTCGAAAGTGAGAAATATTTTGATAAGTAATATTGAAAAGAAGATGTTCAAAGTCATCTTCTGAACAATATGCAACCTTTCATTTTTTGCTAAACGTCCCCATTAAGGAGTTGAAGGGTTGGCCGCTAAATGTTCCTTTTGCAAATAACTCGAAAACGAAACCGAATCTCTAAATAGTTATTGAACAAAAAGTGTTCAAAATTCTAAGAGCTTTAATATTAAATCAAGAAAAAGGGGCTGGGTGCTTAAATTAGGGGCGTAAAGGGGCCAAAGGTCTTCAATCGATAACTTTTTAGTTGTTAATATTTTGTAATACATTACTGAAGCAAAAATGTTTATCTGAACCATCTACAACTATATATTATGAGTTTCATGTCGTATGGTACATAATTAAGGGCCAAAAGGGGCCAAAATACTAAATCTTTGATGCTTTATAGCTCAAAAGTGGGAAATATTTTGATAAGTAATATTGCTCAAAAATTGTTTAAAATCATTTTTTGAACAATATACAACCTTTCATATTTTGCTAAACGTCCCAATTAAGGAGTTAAAGGGTCGGCACCTAAATGACTCTCTAGCAAAAAACTCGAAAACGAAAAAGAATCTCTGAATAGTTGTTGAACAAAAGGTGTTTAAAATTCTGAGAGCATTAAGATGAAATCAATAAAAAGGGACTGGGAACTCAAATTAGGGGCCAAGAGGGGCCAAAAGTCTTTAATCGATAACTCTTAAGCAGTCAATATTTTGTTACACAATACTGAAGCAAAAATGTTTATCTCAACAATCTACAACTATATATCATGATTTGAATGTCCTATGGTGCATAATAAAGGGCCAAAAGGGGCCAGAATGCTAAATCTTTGACGCTTTATATCTCAAAAGTGGGAAATATTTTGATAAGTAATATTGAACTTAAGATGTTCAAAATAATGTTGTAAGCAATATGCAATCTTTCATTTACCGCTTAACGTCCCCATTAGGGAGCTGAAGGGTTGGCCCCTAAATATTTCTTTTGCAAATAACTCGAAAACGAAAAAGAATATCTAAATAGTTGTTGAACAAAAAGTGATCAAAATCCTGAGAGCTTTAAGATGATATGAAGAAAAAGGGCCAAATTCTAATATTAGGGGCCGTGAGGGTCCAAAAGTTGAACTTTAATGTCTTTAATGTTTAATGTCTTTTTACAGATTATGGAGGCAAAATCGTTCTTCACAATTTTCATCATTATTTTAGAATGAAAATCTCAAACAAAATCTTATTTCATCTTATCAAGAATCAGACGGAAGACCCACTCGTTGCTCGCAACGAGATCGTATCTAGTTATTATTATTATTTTTAAGGTCTTCCGTCTCCAACGGAAGACCTCATTGTTTTCGTTCGGTTTCTTTTTCCCTTTCATTATTCCAATCGATTTTGTGCACGCAAGTTCTCAGAAACGACTCGTCCAAATTTCACGAAACTTTCAGATCTGGTAGGTATTGATCTGAACTTTATTGGAAATTTTTTTGATTGATGACGTCACTTCTTATCTCGAGATATTTAGGATTTTCTGATTTTCAGAGGGTCCTATTTTGATAAGTAATATTGAACAAAAGATGTTCAAAATAATGTTCTAAACAATATGCAATCTTTCATTTACCGCTTAACGTCCCCATTAGGGAGTTGAAGGGTTGGCCCCTAAATATTTCTTTTGCAAATAACTCGAAAACGAAAAGGAATATCTAAATAGTTGTTGAACAAAAATTGATCAAAATCCTGAGAGCTTGAAGATGATATGAAGAAAAAGGGCCAAATTCTAATATTAGGGGCCTTGAGGGTCCAAAAGTTAAACTTTAATGTCTTTAATGTTTAATGTCTGTTTACAGATTATGGAGGCAAAATCGTTCTTCACAATTTTCATCATTATTTTAGAATGAAAATCTCAAACAAAATCTTATTTCATCTTATCAAGAATCAGACGGAAGACCCACTCGTTGCTCGCAACGAGATCGTATCTAGTTATTATTATTACATTGTATTTTTAAGGTCTTCCGTCTCCAACGGAAGACCTCATTGTTTTCGTTCGGTTTCTTTTTCCCTTTTATTATTCCAATCGATTTTGTGCACGCAAGTTCTCAGACACGACTCGTCCAAATTTCACGAAACTTTCAGATCTGGTAGGTATTGATCTGAACTTTATTGGAAATTTTTTTGATTGATGACGTCACTTCTTATCTCGAGATATTTAGGATTTTCTGATTTTCAGAGGGTCCTATTTTGATAAGTAATATTGAACAAAAGATGTTCAAAATAATGTTCTAAACAATATGCAATCTTTCATTTACCGCTTAACGTCCCCATTAGGGAGTTGAAGGGTTGGCCCCTAAATATTTCTTTTGCAATTAACTCGAAAACGAAAAAGAATATCTAAATAGTTGTTGAACAAAAATTGATCAAAATCCTGAGAGCTTTAAGATGATATGAAGAAAAAGGGCCAAATTCTAATATTAGGGGCCGTGAGGGTCCAAAAGTTAGACTTTAATGTCTTTAATGTTTAATGTCTGTTTACAGATTATGGAGGCAAAATCGTTCTTCACAATTTTCATCATTATTTTAGAATGAAAATCTCAAACAAAATCTTATTTCATCTTATCAAGAATCAGACGGAAGACCCACTCGTTGCTCGCAACGAGATCGTATCTAGTTATTATTATTACATTGTATTTTTAAGGTCTTCCGTCTCCAACGGAAGACCTCATTGTTTTCGTTCGGTTTCTTTTTCCCTTTTATTATTCCAATCGATTTTGTGCACGCAAGTTCTCAGAAACGACTCGTCCAAATTTCACGAAACTTTCAGATCTGGTAGGTATTGATCTGAACTTTATGGGAATTTTTTTTGTTTGATGACGTTACTTCTTATCTCGAGATATTTAGGATTTTCTGATTTTCAGAGGGTCGGCTTGTCCAGGAAACTCCTCCGAAACGACTCAAGATATCGACTTAAGATTTTCAGTGAAAGGAAGGCTTGGTGAGTTGTAATTGGGTCTCCAAATCTTTCTAGCACAAAAGGCGCCGGAGCTCGGTAGGGCCCAAATAAACGTCTCAGAAATATCTCACAAAATGTGACACATGTTGTAACATATCTTCATACCTGTTTATAATTTGTTAAAGCATATTGAAGAAAAAATGTGCAAAATTACTAGAACTTTCATTTGATACCAATAAAATGGGGCTGACCCCTTAAATTAGGGACTCAGAGGGGCCAAAATTCTTTTATCTATAACTCTCTTATGATTGATATTTTGTTATATATTACTGAAGCAAAAGTAGTCATCTTAACAGTTTGCAACAATATTTGATACAATTTTGATCATATGTTACGTAATTAAGGGGTCACAAAGGGTCAGAATGTCAAATCTTTGACGCTTTATATTTCTAAAAAGGGGAATATTTTGATAAGCAATATTGAAGAAAAGATGGTCAGAATAATGTTCTAAACAATATTCATACTTTGAATTTTTGTAAAACGGCCCCATTAAGGACTTGTAGGGGTGGCCCCCAAATATTTCCATTCACCATATCTCTACAATGAAAAGAAATCTCTGAAAAGATTCGAGACAAAAAAAAAAAAACAACGGGTTGACAGAACCTCAATTTCCACGTGGCCCTCTGCATAACATTTGATCAAGATTAATGTTTCGTCTATTTTATTCAATCTTTCATTAAAAGTAAATCTTAAATTAATATACTTTTTTCTAATAAATGACATATCACTTTTTAAAAATGACTGAGTCTATTTAAAAATATATTAAACACTAGCTACGATTCTGACATTTTGCCGCTAACTGTTATGCTATGCAGTGACTATCCACGCTTCACATTCATGCTGATTAGTTTTGTCAGCTGTGATTGGATGGATATATTTACCTTAGCCAATGACAAATCACGTTTTGAAAGACTTGTAAATTTTTTTTTGACATTTCTTTTATTTTTTCAGTGACTATAAATAAGCTATCGGCGGGAGAAACAAAAATAAAACTTGAAGAAGAGACTTTTATTTTTATTTCATTTTAGCCCAAATTAGGCTCGGCGGTCCCGTAAAACTGCATATTAAAAAATGATGGCCTAAGTTTTTAACGGTCAGGATTAGGGTTTCATCCTTCAAAAAAATCAACTTCAATGATAATTTCTAAATAAATGACATATGATAGGGTGTTCATATTAGACGCAATATGTCATAAAAAATAACATCTCACTCACAAAGACACCGAAAGCGGGGCACCACAATTCTTTGAATTTGCTTGTATGTATTTAACATAAAAATACACTGAATGTATTCAACTAACATTTTTAATAAAAATAAATTAAACTTGACAAAAATAACAATAAGGGATTTCAGTTTGCATAAACAAATTCCAGAACTCCCATTACCCACCTATACTTTTTCCAAAAAGATCATAGAAGTTTAACATCACACCACTCATGCCTTATACCCTACATTTACTCATAATAAGATAGTGTTTATCATCCTCACAATGTCATAAAAATGACCTAAGAATCAAAGAATTAGTTATTCTAGTACATGTTTGTCTGGAAAGGTTTTGTAATTACACTGTATTACAAAAAATAACACGTACTTATATATAGTCATGTTAATTATTAACAAAGTTCAATATGCAAATAAACACACTGCATAATAAACTATAGTTGTTACTATTATCTGAGAAACATTTTGTGATGCATTATGCATTTTACATCAGTATATTAATTTTGATAACAATTAATCATATGATAATAACAAATCATTTCATTTGTCAAAGTACATATTAAATTCATCTTTCAATATTTACAACCGAACTTATTAAACTCATGCAATGAATGTAATATGTTTTTGGGATGTACAATATACTATATTTTAATTTCTCAATTATTTTACAGATGTTAAGAAATCACAATTTAAACATAAAAAAAAAATAGATACATAAAAATCCCTATTTACTATTAATTAATAACAATATATACACAGCCTTCCACTATATTGTTGAAAACAATAATGGGAGTCTAATGCAGTGAATATCATAACCTGCAGATTGATTGATTGATTGTATATTGTTTAACGTCCCTCTTGAAAATTTTCATTCATATGGAGACACCTATAATCTGCAGAATGTTCACTCTCAATAAACCAATGTCACAATTCATGTCACTTTTCCGTTGCACTCATTTCACTTTCTGTTGAGCCATCCATTACTCAGGTTGCACAGCTGCATCCTCAAGGTAGTCAGCCCAGTCTTGAATAGGTCTTGCAAAGTTCGTGTGTCTTTTATAGCCAAGAAATCACAATACTGAGGCCACATGGGCATGACACTGACAATACCAACAAGTAACAGCTCCAGTAACAGGATATTGTTTTGGACCATCTCCAGGCATCCTACAATTAAAATATAAATATCAAAATTAAATTACTAGTACTATATATATTATGTATGCACATTTTGTCTATAACTATGGAATGAGGCGGGTTACTTGTACAGTGTATATACATTTGCATAAGATTTTCTTTATATATGAGAAAAAGAGAATAATTTATTAATATCACCAGGTATAATATAAAATTATTTCATTCATGAAATCAATTTAAATAGCAGTTTTATTGATTTACCTATTTGAGTTTAATGAATAAAATCAGAGGCAAGGACATTATTAGGTACTTTAAATTAAAACAAAAAAAGATGAACCTTGTAATGACAAACATTTCTTTTTCATTTAAATGGTGATTTAAATGAATTTATAATATTCCAAGGTAATCTAATTATTTTTTTTTAAATACTTGCAATAGTTAAATTTTACATTAATAATATTGTAATTAAGAAGTTAAAAAACAACAAAAATACATTGTTCCCACAAGAAAAATAGAAAGAATTTATATTGTTTATTCTGCAAAAAACATTAATTAGATTTAGTGATGTTAGGCTTTTTTTAAGAAGCAATTTTTTTTTATTTCTTTAACGGTTTAACATATGGAAAAAAAAGAAAAAAAACTCAGCATTTTTTTTTTATTTTTGACTGTTATAGCACACCATACATTTACACAAAGTACACAGGTTCCAGGGTAAGGTCTTTTATATTGAACTTGAATACACAAACGCTAGACTCGGTTGTATTTGTACTCAGACAGAAAAATATGTTATAAACAGCAACCTAGAAATGTAGTATATTTATATTTTAATGCCGTATATGTAAAGATTTTCACAACTGATAAAACGCGGCTAATCATGCAGATCAACCGGCCGATCGAGGCCGGGTTCATGAATCATAAATATTAGGGCCTAAATCAAAAAGAATCGATGATTAAATCATTTTTTTTATAATCTATTTTTTTCTTTGAAAGAAGATAGCATGTTGTGTTCCTGTTTGATATATTTGAGATACACATTTTCTATTTTCAACTGTTTGACATGCATGTGATGATTACCGTCCCCCCGAGTTCATGGAGTTAGCAGAGTCTGTCATGTCGAATCTTCTATTATTTATAAGTATAGGAGGGGATTTAATTTTGAACAGTGCATGTAAAATTACAATTGCTCTGATTTTCAATTCATCCCTACCTGTTAAATGGTTAGAACTTCGGAAAATCTACTGTCACATTTTCTGTTTCCTCCAACTTTTTTCACCTGTTGTTTACGTCTGAATATAAAAACCGAAACCGGAAGCGATCAAAATCGGCCTAAAAAAACATCGTTTTATATATTTTTCATGGTGGCCGCATGCAAACAACAGAATGATACTCTGGGAAATAATTTATTGTGCCATTTTAAACAATCTATTAAATTTTTATCGTGTTGTTTGCGTGCGGCCATATCTAAATCTTGTTTTGAATGTGAGAATTTGATGGAAATTTCTCAATTCCGAAAAAATCACACAACTTCACATCGTGATAACTCAACTACAAGTCAAATGTTGAAAATTTTATTGCTATTTACATCAAACTGGACATCTCTTTATATGAAAAATAAACCATTTTAAGGATAGCACTGGTATAAAAAATTTTAAAAAAAATTGGGCAGCTCATATATGCTTACTGCCCCTGATTCTTTTGTCAATTCGAGATCTAAAGAACTACAAAAGATATTAACTGGAGACTTGTTGGAGAACATAGGGCATGATTTCTAGATATGCGGAATGTCCTTTTTGTGTTTCGTCAGTACTTCCGGTCGCTACCGGAAGCGAATTAAAAGAGTCAAAATTTTCAACATTTTTTTGTTTTTTCATTTTTTTCTTTGATTTCAATAGGGGTGATAGAGACTCTTTACAGAATGCGAAATGTGTAATTTGTTTTAGAACTGAAAAAGCCAAACTCGAGAAATTCGCATTTAAAAAATTGAAGCGTCGTTCCCGATGGTTACGGTTAACACGTTGGATTTTCACGCGGGCGACCCGGGTTCGATCCCCGTGTGACCGATATTTTTTTATAACTTTTTTCAGCTAGATTTTCGTTTTTTATTTCAGAATCGGACGGAAGACCTCTCGTTGCTCGCAACGAGATCGTTTCTAGTTATTATTATTATTATATTTTAAATTAATGAAAATAAATAAATATGTGAAATAAATTAAATTGAATTTGAAAAAATAATCCATCTTCTATTTATAAAAAAAGAAGGGGGGGGGGGACACTTCAAGAAAGGAAGATACTGGCTCAGAAATGATTTTTATAAGTAAAAAGATATTAAAGGTACTTGGACACAGATTTGAAGTTAAAATTTTCATCATAATATCACGAATTATATATTCTAATAGCATTTCACACAAAAATTAATTAAAAATCTCATTTCATTTAAAAGTTATTAAAACTTAAAATTTTTTGGCGGGTTTGATTGACTCATCCTGGCACTTTCACATATTTAACTTTATTCTTAATCCTTCAGAAAAGTGGCAATATTGTTGTGTATTAATGAGAAATATTAAAACTTTAATCCAGAAAAATCATTTTATTCAGAGTAGAAATGTTAGAAAACAAAACACCTTCACAAGTATCGTCATTCCGAGCTAAGTCGTGTGTGCAGATCGATCACACTCGTGTTATGTACACAGTTTTTGTAAAAAGGGCACAAGCTGCTGTTGTTGTTTATGTTTTCAATTCACCGGGTGCGTTCTGAATCGTCACAGTCTGCTTACCACAACTGCACGGACTGAGATTATATTATGTGTTTGTTTTGCCTTCGAACATGTCTACTCTGAATTTTCTGAATTATAGTATCAATATTTGCATTTATACACAACAAGATTGCCACTTTTCCTAAGTATTAAAAGTAAAATTAAAATTTGTGAAAGTATAAGGACGTGTGAATCAAACCCGCCAAAAAAATTAAAGTTTTAATAACTTTTAAATGACATAAGATTTTTAAGTAATTTTTGTGTAAAATGCTATTAAAATATATACTTCGTAATATTATAGAGAAAAAACAGAAAATATTAACTTCAAATATGTGTCCAAGTACCTTTAAATATCTGCTTTTAAGAACTCAGGGGGAAACTTACTTCCAGAGACGCCTACCTCTACATCCGCTCATAAATATATTGGAACTTTCTGTACTGCTAATATTAAAAAAAAAGAAAAAAAGCAAAATGCATTAGATGGAATTCACGACATCTTAACTTAGGATACCCCTTAGATGCTTTCATCTTACACCCTAAGACCCTATATGACGTATCCTAAGATATTCGTATGATATATCTTAGGAAGTATCCTAATACATGTACACGTCTTATGACACATCTTAGGAAATTTTCATAAGCATGCCTGCTGTTGTCTAATTTAGCATTACTTGACAGTTCTAAGAAATGTATTATAGGATTAAACGTTCTTCTTTCAGAATTTATCGATGTGTAAATTCTGCCTTTTTACTCACAAAATGAATAAAAGTGCGAAGCACTTTTATGTTAAGTTTGTGAGTAAACAGACAGAGTTTACACATCGATAAATTCTGAAAAAAAGAACGCTTAATTCTTATAATTGCAATAACGAATTTTTAAAATTATCAAAATTATTTCTCTTTGAGACCGCCATACATTCCGTTATTTTGTACGGCGTAGGAATACTTAATGCCGCAAAGAAACGAATACAAGATGAATATCGATAAAATCCAACTTAAATTGTCATAACAATCAATAAATAAACTTATAAAAAGTGATTGAATGTTGTTTAAGTCAACAAATATCGTAAATACACGTATTTTCCAGAATAATGCGTACTTGACCATGGCCCTGTTGACATGGTTCGTTCAAAGATTTTGGGAGAATATGGGAGCTGTAGGATGTAAATATAAGAATTTGATGCTGATAAGGCAAGAGTCTGAGGTACGTTTCTTTTCCCTATCACAAAGATACCAACTGAGCTGAAATGGAACGTCGAGAAAATGACAGCATGATCAACCATTTTTGTTTAAATTCACACATGTGATCTGACAATGACATAAACATAAAATTCCCGCCTCTCAGTCCTGTTTGTGGCCAGTTTTATTTTATTTTAATTAAATTTGAGGTTTCTTGTATTCAATATTTAGCTAAAAAAATCAGAAAAGAAAAGTGATAAATCACAAAAACGCTTATTAGAAATTTTAAATCATTTAGATCTTGTAGACCTTTGGCAATATAAACATCCTCAGAGAGATGGTTTTACCTGTTGTGATTCAAATAACTGTCCTAAAAGTAGAATAGATTATGTATTTGTAAGTAGCGATACCTTGAATTTCATGAAAAATATAATTATAAGACGCATACCAGGTACACATAATAAAAATACTAGAATGAGCGATCATAGATACCTAAAAACATTTGTGGATTTTAGCAAACAAGAACGCGGTTCCGGATATTGGAAATTAAACGCATCTCATTTAGAAAAGACTGATTATAAAGAAGGTGTAATCAAAATTTTTAATGAATTAGATAAATCTCTGGATTCAATTTCAAAATGGGAATTATTTAAAGTAAAAATTCGCGATTTCTCGATACATTATGCTAAACAATCTAAACACAATATAAAAATGAGGATACAGTTTATCGAGAAGAAAATTGATGAACTTGAAAATCTTCCTAGCGCTCAAATTAATATGAAAGAAAAAAGAAATTTGGAAAAAGATTTAGATGAAATGCAAAATGAATTAGCAAAAGGCGCACAAATAAGATCTAAAGCACAATGGATAGAAGAGGGCGAAAGAAATACAAGTTATTTCCTTGGATTAGAAAAGAAAAATCAAGCTTATAATACAATTTTTGAAGTACGAAATGAAACTAAGACATTCTCTTCAAATTCTGAGATATTGAACGAAATGCGCACTTTTTACGAAAACCTTTACAGCAGTAAATTAATTGATAATACTGAAATATCAAAGTATCTACAAAATATTAATTGTCCTGAATTAGAAAAACAAGAAAAGGAAAAATGTGATGCAATGCCTACAATAGATGAATGTAAAGAAGCAGTTTTTAATATGAAAAACAATAAATCTCCTGGCTTAGATGGTTTACCATGTGAATTTTATAAATGTTTTTGGAACATTATAGGCTCTTTATTTTACGAAGTACAGCTATCCGTTTTTGACAATAAAGAGCTGACTTTTTCACAACGTTTATCTCTTATTACAGTTTTATTTAAAAAAGGAGATAAGAATGATTTAAAGAATTATCGACCTTTAAGTTTAACAAACACTGACTATAAAATTATAGCTTTCATATTTGCAAGAAGATTACAAAAAGTTATAGATCAATTAATAAGTAAAGAACAATCGGCATATATTAAAGGACGGTATATTGGAGTTAATGCTAGAATTGTTTTAGATATTTATGAACATTGCATGGAAAATAATATTGAAGGACTTCTGTTATTTATAGATTTTGAAAAAGCTTTTGATTCGATAGAATGGAATTTATATTTAAAGTACTCGAAAAATTTAACTTTGGTGAAAACTTTATCAGATGGATAAAAATTTTATACACCAACCCAATTTTTAAAGTAAAAAATAATGGTTGGATTTCAAAAACTTGTTCTATGTCTAGAGGAATAAGACAAGGATGTCCTATTTCAGCCTTGCTATTTTTATTTGTCGCAGAAATATTAGCTTTGAAATTAAAAAATAATGAACATATTAAAGGTATTAAACTAAATGCAACTTCGCCAGAAATAAAAAATCTACAACATGCAGATGATATAACTTTAGCTTTAAAAGATATATCCTCACTAGAAACAGCAATTGAAATTGTTCAAACTTTTTGCAACCACGCTGGATCAAAAATTAATTTAAATAAAACGCAATGTATACTTTTAGGTAGTCTCAAAGATAGGTATTCAAATGTGTGCGGTATCAATGTAACCAATGATGCTGTGCGCTGCTTAGGTGTTTTTATTGGACATGATAAAGATCAATGCTACAACTTGAATTGGATTAAAATTTATGAAGATATGGAAAAACTGTTTGAATCGTGAAAAAAGAGAAAATTAACAATTTTTGGAAAGTCTTGTGTAGTAAACTCTTTAGCTATATCAAAGTTAATATATGTTGGCTCAATATTATCCATTCCAGACAACGAGTTGATAAAAAAATTAAAAAGTAGTGTATTCAATTTTATATGGAACAAACGGGATAGAATTAAGCGAGACACTGTTATAGGCAAACAAGAAGATGGTGGAATAGGATTAGTTGATATCGAACTGAAATTAAAGGCCCTAAAGGCATCTTGGGTAACAAGACTAAATGATGAATCTTGCATATTAAATAAAGTCATAAATGGATACCTTAGCGAAATGAATATAGATATTAATTATTTATTAACATTGTCTGAAAGAAAACTCGAAAACTTCTCACTTATATCTAAATTGCCTACTTTTTATAAAGCAATATTCTGTTATTTTAATGAAAGCAAAAAGGAAATACCAGTATCGAATTTATCTAATGTCAAATTGGCACGACAACCACTTTGGAATAACATTTTGTATCAATTTAAAGGTAAAACAATATGCTTCACAAATTGGATTGCAAGTAATATTTTTGTATACGAAAGATCTCTTTGACGAAAATGGTAATTTTAAAACATTACAAGAAATTTCAAATACTCTGATAAATAAATCTAATTGGTTGTGTGAATACAAGTGAATACAACTAAACAGAGTAATATGTTTGATATGAAGTGATGTGCTTTTACCAAGACAACCTCTGTAAATTCATTCAATTTTAACAGTGGTCTTCATTGTATTACAGATAAAAAATGTAAGTTTTTCTATGAGAACATGCTGTCTAAAAAGTTTAAATATCAATGTTATCAATCAATATTAGGTCGAAATTTTTGTGTTAGTAAAGAACACTGGCGCAATATTTATAGAAATAAAATCAAACTCATGTATGATAAACGTCTGAGTGAATTTAATTATAAATTGCTGAATAATATTCTATCTTGTAATTCTTTTTTACAAAAATGTAAATTAAGAACAAATGCAAAATGTGAATTTTGTGGAAGTGAAAATGAAGATATTAAACATCTTATTTTTAATTGTGATAATGTAAAAGGTGTATGGCAAAAGTTGAATATTGTTATGAACTTCGATGTGCAATGGAAACATATTGTTATAGGATTCTACTTGGAAACTAATTCAAGAATTCTTTTTTATGATACTTTTATATCATATTTGGCATATAAAATATATAAATTTAAAATGAAAAGTAGAATAGAAAATATCACACAAGAAAAGTCCATGTTAGAAAAAAGCATTAGAGGTTCATTAGAAAAAGATATAAATTCCATGTTAAATTTGTCAACAACATACATGTTTAAAAACCAAGTTAAACTTTTAACAAATTTGTTATAACTTATATTTTGTAGTTTTTTTTCTTTGTTGTTTTTATGCTGGTTTACCTAAATACCCGGGTTAACTGGCAATTGTAAATGGGTATTGATGAAAATTGTGAAATAAAAGATAAAAAAAAATCAGAAATAACTGCTTTCATTGTTTATACGATAGCCCAGAAGCTTCGTCAAGAAAGTAGTTCTGAATAAAAAAATTCATCGATGTGTAAACTTCTTCTAAAGCGTATTCTCGTCCAATCAAAACACAGGTAATCAATAAATAAAGTGAAGATTGGAATTATAAGAAAATGAAATTCGCGGACAACCTGTATTGTATGTAATAATTCTCCTCATGCCCCTGTGCAAAAAAAAAAAATACCAAGCTACTTTTAATTAAAGTAATTTTTTTTTTTGAAATGGGGCGGGTTACATTGGGAGGCGATATGGACAGATACACAATGTCATTGCTAAAGCTCAAAAGCTTCTTGAGATATCGTCCGGAAAGGAGAGTGTCACACAGAGACATAATGTATAGATTTACGACCTGGAACTTTGACCTTTTAATCTCAATATGGGTCTTCGTAGGCCACAGGGAGTTTTTATGTTAGGTTTCATGGTAAATGCTCAAAGGGTTGTTGAGATTTTGAGCGGAAAAGAAACAGACAGAATTTATTCAATATTGATATATTATGTGACAATTGACCTTTTTACTTCAGAACTATATACTTCTTTTCTTGGCAACAGAGTATGCAGTATTTCATTGCGAAGTTCAAAGTGTTCTTGATGTATCGCGCAGAAACGAAAGTGTTACAGACAGACAGAATTTCAGACGGGCGGATGGACAGCTAGACGGACATCGGACAGACAGATTAAAATTTATATCCCCCACTTTCGTGGAAGTGGGGGACAAATACGGAATTCTACTTAATTGTGTTGTACAGTGAGGAACATATCACCTTTAGTTGAGATGGGTTTTTGAGCTATGTTTTATTGAAACGATAACTATGTAGGTGATGCTATTTTTCCAACAATTTTCTGCCAGTAATGTACCATACGCGAATGTTGGGGTGGGACCACGAAAGAGGCTGGGGCGTTCCCGGTATTTTTTTTACCGAATAAAAAAATGACTTTCACCCCTTCTTGATTATATAAAACCCCTTCACAGCGAGTGAAGATGCTTTTAGAATAAAGACTTTTCATCTATTAATACTGTGAAAGCAAAGCAAACTTAAAATTAATAAATTTATTATATCTATGCAATTAACTTTATGTTAACCGTTAATTAAGAAAATATATCAAAGAACTCGTTTTGATCTAAAATAAGTAGAGTCACTCCACCCAAGTGTAGAAGGGGTACCCGGCTAAAGACAGTGAAATTTATTGTCAGAAACTTAGTGTTCTAGCGCTGATAACGTCATCTTGCACTGAGAAAGATTCTGGATTGTTAAGGTCTGCTGGGGTAATAATGATTGTATAGCGCTTTGAGTAGCATTTATGCTAGAAAAGCGCTATATAAATCCGATCATTATTATTATACATTGTAGATGTAAAAGATAATTGTTCACCTGATATCTTTGTCTCCCAAGCGCTGTATTTTCCTACGAAGGGATCTACGAAAGAAAAAATATATATATACTTTGTAAAACTGGAATCACTAAAATGTGCCAAGTAGACATTTAAATAGTCTAATTGTTCTCTTCAGGTTAATATTGAAAAAAAAACAATCCATGCTCCACTTGTTGTATTGTGAGAGTGGGGGTTGAGGACTTACGACTTGGGATGCTATGATCAAAGGTATATAAAGTAAATGTAACAGTTCTCTACAGGCTCCCAAGCCTCTACCTACAGATCGTGCATATATTCAAACTTATTTCCGATTTCGGAAATGATAATTAGTTGAATTTTTACTCACATGTTACATGTACATATGGATTTACATTTTTACTTACATCCAAACTAAGTGGGCATTTTATTTATTGTTTTATTTATCAGTGATTCATTGACATCTCTATCTCGAGATATACAGCGTATACTGTAACACATTATGTTTGAAATCCGGAAGCGAGCTAAGCCTTCTAATGTAAGTTGTCATTAATCATAGCTCTCCGAATGGCGAATGATGCGTTTAAAATAAGGACAAGAAACATATATATTGACGCAAGCGTCAAACTCGGCCGCAAACCAATTGATCCTTTCAATGAAGTAATTAAAAACTAGAATGTTTGATCTGTTATACCTTCTTTTAATTTTTTTTTGCTTTGTTTTGTTTTGTCTTTTTTTTTTTAAGTTTGACTATGTTTAACGTTCGGTTTTTTTTTGAATGGTACGGTTTGTTTTGTGAACGGTATTGTACGTTTCTTGAACGTGACGGTTCGTTTCGTTTCTGAGGTGTAGTAGCACGTTTAATGGTCTGTATCTTGAAGAGTTACAGATCAAATTGAATTTCGTTCTATTTCATTGATTCATAAGAAAATTACGCTCGTTTTAGTTTTTTATAGCCATTCTCTGTAACCACTTAAACTTTTTTGCCACGCATGGTCACCTATTTTGATGAAACTTTACCCATGCTTAGTACTTAAAACCAGAAACAAATATCAAACAAAATTTCGTTGCTATGTGTCTCGGTTGCTATGGCAACAGCCGGAAAAGTTTGAAAAATCGAGATTTTCAGCCACTTTAAATCTCGACTGTGGCTTAATAAAAACAAGAAAAGCAAACAAACCATTCTAACAGAAACATGACACCTTGATGTGACTTATACTGTAAAGAAACTGTTTAGAATATATCTCTGAGTAAGTGGTAACCAAGGGAACATTTGGAATACATTTAAGATGCTGAAATATGCTGAAAAACACTCCATTTTCACTAATGGTAGGTGTTATATGCTCAAACTCAATCAACGAGTTAAGAAAAATAATGAAAATGTTTGACCTTAAGTATATAAGTATAAGCAATATTATTCTATAAATAACTTTATGGTTGCCATGGCAACACAGTGTAACTATGCAAAACCAGTTACTAAGTTTGGGTTAAATGCTACTGTCTTGAGGAAAAACATCAAAATTCAAGACTGGCAAATATGCAACCTTAGGACCTTGCAACACCAAAACCATAAGAAAAATTGGCTATAATTGCTTCTTTGCAGTGTTACCATGGAAACAAAGTACCAGTGCTTAAAAGTAAATTATTTTTCACAGCATTAAGAATTAAATTGCCAAATAATCAAGAAACAAATCAAAGGACTCGGCTTGAATAGTACTTATCTGTTAGAACTGAAGTTGAATATCATGTATCGATAAAGGTTTATGAAGAAAACAACACTGTTGCTATAGTAACCAAGAAGGAAAATGTTTGATTTTGTGAACTTTATATCAATATTAAACCCTGTGTGCCAACTTCTTGCATCCCCTTAGAGATTGGATGATAGTCAAAATTAAAAGTCAGGTTAGCTGTTCATAAATATAAATCATAAAAGTTTTGGGAATCTACATTTAAGGGTACGTATCCAAGGAAAGAAAATATTTTTCAGGTTTTTAAGCATATATTTTCTGCTTATCTCCATATCAACGCTCTATTTAAAGAATCTAATCTGAATTTTTTTTCAAATGGGAAAACTAGGAGCACACCAACATCTTTGAAAATTGATTATTAGTCATGAGGAAATGTGCTTTTTTAAAAGATGGGATCAGATTTAAACAAACAGAGTGTTACTTTGAAGGCTCTCTGTGGTATAAAAACCTTGGCAACCATTGCCAACCAAAATTAAATATCATATTTTGTTCTTGGTATATGATTCCGCCCTTGACAAAAGGGTCCTTATGGCAATTTTAATGCATTTTGAGTTTTTCACGGATTCTGATAGAGTTAGGTTAGAAGTTGTCAAATATGAATTTTTATGGTCCTACGTCTACTCTAAGTAGGTTTTTTCTTCAATTTTATCAAATATACTTTAACAGGTTAATAATGACGTCATGTTTTTTAACAAAGTCAAACGTTTTTAGAGTGAACGTTAAATGATTTTCTTCTGTAATTTTACTACGGTGATTAATAGTTGTATAATATTTGATATTTTTCCATGCACAGTATTTTCATCTCATTGTATCTTTTAATCATTAATAATTATTTAATAGTTATATATATTATGGATTCATCAGTGGTGTATAGTATTATGAGTGAGTATTTGTTTTACATTTCACTTTTCTATGACACAAGGGGGAAACCTGAACAGCGGGCAACTTCCATTCATTTTTTTTTTTTGAAACAATTATTTTCTTAAACAAAATATTTACTGGTAATCCATGCAAGAGTCATTTGATAAGCCTGTAGAATTCATTTGAAAATTATATATTTTAATTTAAACATTGCTCTCGATAGGTCAAGATTTCAGCATAAACGGTCTATCTTTAGTTACCATATATGTGATTTTTTTTTTAAATTACAACATTACGCTACATAATTGCTACTGCGAAGTGAAAATTTAATTGATTGTTCTTTTTTTCTAAATTTTATATAAAGACAGAAAAATTGTGAGGTGTGGTACATGTAACATGTAATTATGATACACAATAGACAGTAAATAAAAAGGAAATTCGGTTGATTCACTGCATCTATAAGGTTGTCTCTCTGCATTGGGTCAATAATGACACTGCTTTTTTGAAATATAAAGGATACACAAAATATTTTTCAGTCTACATGTAGCAGTAAAAATATTTTATTATTAACTAATCAAAAGGTGGAAATTTTACAAACAAATGAATGAGTTATAATCCACAATCATTTACACAATAGATAGACCCAGGATTAACATTTGTAGGATTATGTGTATGTTGGTGAAGGGGGGGGGGTAAAAAATCTAAATGGTAGAAACTTACAATTCTTGTGAACACGAGCTAAAATAAATAAAAAAAATTACTTCAAAAGTTTTAGGTGCACCAAGTACCATTAACCCTACAACTTGCAAATTCACTTTTTTATTTAGGTTTGAAATAACGCTGCCTATTATTCTTCATTTTATATTTGTACCTTTAATTCTGAGCATTGCTATTTTCAAAATCGCACAGCGATCATAAACACTATGAGCTTGGAACTGAATTGCTATGAATTCAGTATTGTTAATCATGTATATAATGATACCCTAAAATTGAAAAATCTGGTTTTATTTTATGAAATGGATGGTTTTAGAACCACCAATAGAATTAAATAAAGATGCCATTTACGGTTTATATGTATATCTTTTGTTGGGGTAGGGGTGGGTTAAAGTTTAATAACATGTAATTGTTTAATTTATGCCTAAATATACAGTCAGTTGAATATGAATGTTTTGTATAATAATATATTTCCTGACAATTGTCTGTGAACTGGCTGAGCTTTGAAATGTCAGATTTTCGTAGGGATGTAAACATCTTAGAGAATCATCATATTATTTATGACCTAGTTTTAAAAAGAAAATCCCCTTCATTCTAATGTTGTTTTCTAATTTTATTCTATAAAGTGAGTTTTAAAGAGTATGAATTCCATTCTGGTCCCGTGCCCAGGGACGTAGCAACAGGGGGCGGGGGTACAGGGGCAGGGGGGTCTGGCCCTTCACTTTTTTCCCCAACATTACTTATACTATAGGAATTGATAATTGAAAGTCTGGTCCCCCCCCCAAATCAGTTATGTACGGAAAACGTAGTATAAAAAGTGGTGCTGAAAAATGTTGGCCTCTAACCCCCCCCCCCTCCCCCTCCTTCCCCACGAAATAGGATTTTCGACTTTGCGCAACATTAACCTTTTTTTTGGCTTGTCAACTTTTTCAGGGAAGTAAAAAAAAATTCTCTTGCTGCCCCCCCCCCCCCCCCCACTTTCAAAAACGATGCTACGTGCCTAGTGCCAGATGCTTGGATACGCTAAGCCTTGTAAAGCCTACGTGTTACGGAAATATATAAGGACACCCCCAACCCAATCCCCTGCACTGCAGCCAAAATAAAACAAAATGCATAAGTTCAGTGATGATTGAGTTTTTAAGCATGATAATTGATCTGTTAAGAGACATTCAATGCTGATCGAGCTTTTATGAAAGGCAAAGTTCGGCATGGCTTAAAGAATTAATTTGCAGATAATACTTAAAACATTTGAACTCCGTATAAAAAAAAACAACAACACGTAAGTACCAAAGAGTTACATGTATATTAAACTTGGAGATCTTGAAAATAAATAGCTATACATGTATATATAGATTAGAGAATAAAAATGATATTTTCTTTCATTTATTATTTCATTTGTTTTGAAAACTCATCTTTTTCAATAGAGTTTCACATTTCTCAATATTAGATAAGTAGATGCAATATAAATATTTGTATCTACCCTACATCCTCTCTCTCTCTCTCTCTCTCTCTCTCTCTCATCAGATTTACTTGACCAGCTCTATCAAATTTAGAACATTAAGAACGTTTTTTTTTATTCGAATGTTTTTTGCTATAATGTTTTAATTTCTCTAAATTGAAGTGTCTTTGTGCAACAAGAATATAAGGCAAAACAACATTTTGATATTTTAATTTATTTAATCATGATTATGAGGTAGACGCTTTACATGTTTATTATTTTTTAAAAAATGAAATTCGTGTTGAAATTATTTCATGCCAAAAAAAGCTATATGTAAGCGATTTGAAAAAAAAAAAATAAAGTCTGTTCAGTTTTGCAGTTTTCTTTTTTTTTCTTCTTTGTTTTTCCTTTTTTAACACTAACCTTATTCCAAAAGTACAACAAAATTTTTTTATTTAAAAATTCATAATTATGATGACGATTAAAAGTTTTTTTTTTATTTGGTCATAAAATATCTCTTTTATAATCCGGGAGAAAATTCATGCGAACATGCAGCTGAAATATCAAAAAGTAAACAATTAAAATAATGAATGTCCCTGTCTGGTACCCCTGTTACATCGATTGTTGACATCAGAGTTATCTCTCCTATTTTTATTTATAAAAAATACAAATGATCTTAACTATCGTTCTTACACATTCTTGCTAGATTTGTAAAAAACGTGGAAGATGTATGTTTAGTTTCAACACTTGTACAAACAATTTAACAACATTTTAAGCAGTATGCACCGATGAATCATTGTTTACATGTGATCGACGCGATCGCGATGTGTATTTGAGAGTGGTGGAGCGGATCTCAAAGAAGTAGGAAAACAATTTTCCTTTGCAATATTTTTTACGATATACCCTTTCTAAGATGTATTCTAAAAATGGTATAAATATGTAAATAAAATTTAGCTGGTGTATAAAGGTTCAATGCTATCAGAAAACACCTTGTCTCAGTGGCGGATCCAGAAATTTTCAAAAGGGGGGGGGGGCTAACCAGTTTGAGGTCAGGGTAGGGGGCCCATAGCCACACCAAAAAACATGGATTTATTAAACATAGTGTATTTTGGGGGGCTCGAAAGGGGAGCCCGGCCCCCTGGGCCCCCCTCTAAATCCGCCAGTGTGTCTACAGCTTCTATACATTTAATTACTCATGTAGGAAAACTATTGGTATTATATAGACGTATTTAATAATAATGTTTGTTAAGACACCAGTTCTTAATGTTTTTATTTATATCTATTAAAATCAGTGGATTAAGAGATTCAGATATTGATTAAATTAATTTATACATGAAAATAAATTCCACATGTTGGAAACAGCGATAAAAACTCTGGATGCGTCAAACGTCAAAAACACGTGGTTAAAAAAAATCTGCGTCGAAGTTCACCGTCAGTCTGCAACGTCACATCTTTATGACGTTATATCTCTGTTTTAGCAAAAATGCCATAAGGACCCTTTTGTCATGGGCGCAATCATATGTTTCAAGGCTCTTTTTTCTATTATTTGGTCACATTTTATCCTATAATTGCTTTTTATTTTTACGTATATGACTTTCTAAAATGCAAAGAATATTTTTTTTTACTTTTGAATAATTTGTTACCATAGTAACGTATGTAATACATGATTTACCAAACATGTTTATCATGCATTTGAGACATCTGACCTTCAACATTTGAAAACAGTCATTGCCAATTGTTTGCTTTGTCGCAAATGTTAACTATGGGGCTCTAAACATGTTAAAAAATGCCATTTTTCGAACTTTAAGATATGTTGCCATGATAACTTTAAAACATAGCAACCAATTTTTGCTTGATTTCAGTTTAGGGTATCAATGACTTTTATCATAGAGAGTTTGGAAAAATTCTGTGACTATGCGTGCCACAGCTCCTATATAAAATTTCAAATCACTACAGAGAATGGCTTTAAACAGTTTCACATAGGAACTTGTTTCTGTATTAAACTTTTGACGCTAAGTATAAAAATTATTATGCTATTTTTCCTAAATGATTGCAGATATTGATCTGAAATTTTGTATCTAAATGTATTTTTATTGATTAAAGATAAGGTAAAAAAAAAACCATTAGGCTAAAAAAAAACAACTAAAAACGAAATACATTTTATGGATGGCGAATTATCACTTATCCGAGGAATATGAGATAAACAAGAGGCCCATGGGCCATATCGCTCGCCTGAGCACTGTGGCTAATGGAGGGTTCTACGTGTATGTCTTGAACAAAGTTGAATACTTGAATTTACACTGACAAAGGTGTCTGCATATTTCTTTGATTTACTTTTTTTACTCTTTAAAGCTGTGATCCTTCCCCCCGACCGTAATGATTGGAACCAAATCGAATCTACCCTACCTGAGGAAGCTTCAATGTAAACATGATTAATCATGGATTTGATGTGTCCGTGAATTTGTTTTATATATACATTTTACCTGTATATTACACAGTAAAACTTTGAATGTCCCTCGTGATCAGCTCTAGCCCCCGGGGGTCATGATCTGAACAAATCTGAATCTCGAGTCCCACCCTAACACCACAACCCCTGACGCTGTGGTCATAAAATTCACAATTTTGGAAGAGGCAGCCTTATTCAACATAACCATGTGCTTGGTTTGTTTATTTAATGCCCAAGAGTAGAGAAAAGAAATTAATGCATTTTCACTATATTATCTATATAGCTCCGCCCTAGCACTAAACATCCTGACCATGGGACCATGAATTTCACAATTTTAGTAGAAGACTCGATCCTGATTACAATCATGCAAACAGTTTGTCTGCTTGATGGTCAGGAGTAAAAAAAGAGTTTTAAAGATTGCATAAATTTTAGTTGTTTTTGCCCAACCCCTCAAGTCCCAGGGGGGCAGGGATCATGAAATTCACAATTTTTGTTCCCCTCCACCCATAGATGCTTTATGCCAAAATTGGTTGAAATTGGTTCAGCGGTTTCAGAAAAGAAGCTGATAATGTTCAAATGTTAACGCAAAATGCACGACGGCGGACGAAAACATAGCAATTTTTAAAGAACTTTTGGACAATTTGAAATCACAAGACTTTACGAAAATCAACAACAGCTTAAACACTTACGACTTTTCATCTTTATACACAACAAATTAAAATCCAGGTTTTTTGATATCATTGACAGCTGCTTCTTCAATAAAAATGGAACTCGTAAATTTACTTACCTCGTCATTGGTCATTTGCAAAATTATTTTGTTAAAACAGATTCTGATTGCACACGTAAGTACTCTGAAGTTGACATCAAAAAGATGCTTGAGTTTCTGATTGACAATATCTATGTGGTTTTTGGAGACCAGGTATTCCAACAATATATTGGAATTCCCATGGGTACAAATTGCGCTCCGTTATTAGCAAACTTATTTTTATATTCATATGAAGCAGAATTTATGCAGAGTTCAGAGTTATTTCAGAGGTATGAGAGAACTCAATAAGTCTCTTGAAAAAAATACTAATATGTGTTTAAAATATCTTTAAAAGAAATTCTCAGAGATTTACTGTATATACAGAGCTGGCATACCGTATCAAAGCTAATATAAGAAGATTTGTCAATGAAGGTCATGATGTGGTGACAGCACGGGAAATGAAGCAGGTATAATTGTAAATATTTACATTTGCCAATGTCTTTCCTTATATGACGATATAAATTATGTAGACATTCAATTTTCAATGACATGCAGTTTGGAAAATCGCACGAGACAATTGCAAAGTCTTGACTGTGATGTCATATTATGACGTACATGTGCGTTATGTTTCATTTCAATAACAAGTCCAAATAGCGCTTATTGTTCATTGTAACAGGAATAAATATAAGAAATAAAATATCATTTTTTAGAGTTTCATTGGGATATGACATGAAGTCGGTACATGATCAAATATAATATAACGCCCTTCCCAATGAAACTCTAAAAACTCCATATGCCTAAATATGTACATGAAGAAAATATTCAACTGCACCAGCAAATTTATCACCATAGCAATCAAATTCATTTTCAATTTATTTAGTTATAAGTGTAGTACCATCTTAGATTTTCCATTACATGTTATGGACTATTGAAATGTCTTTCTTCCTGATTTATCTACGTGTAATTTGTCTAACTTGATACAAGACTTGGAAAATGCCCAAAAATGACTGATGTTAATTAATTGCAAAATAGATAAATTTCTTGTATTTGAAAACAGGACTGCTAAATTAATATATATGTAGATTAAAATACGCAGTAGATTTTGTATACCGGTATTTAAAATATCAATTAAAGGGGTTTTCTTGAATTATTGGCTGCCATAGAAACAGTTTTTGTCAAATTATGAATTTCTATTTTGATATTCAGTGAAATACTTTTATTCAATTTTTTTAATTGAAAAAAATTATCATTAATGAAGTTACACAAAAATTTGTTGTATACTTGTGATAGCAACCATTATAAGGAAGTGTTCGAAAACTATTTGATTACCACAGCAACGTTATTTTAGACATATGATATTTAAAAAAAAATAACTATTGAAGAAATTAAAACATGCATTGTGGCAATAGATTCTACAATGAGTGTGCTAAAATTTCAAGCATCTGCAATGCAAAAATGCTGGGAAAAATGAAACGAAAATTTGAAATGTAAGGTACGGTCAGAAACATGGATAAACAGGAAGTTGACATCAGATTTGACATGACAATGCCATTTAGGAAAGATGTTAAACGTTTGACGATTGCCTCGTCTTAAAATTCGACGATTGAAAACTTCGACGACTTTTTTACTGTGCAAAATAAAACTGAGTTATCTTTCTTTAATTCATTTAACCTTTACCAATTTCTGCATACAACATAGTACGAAGTCTGTAGCTACTTATAAACTTATGTAAAATTACTAACAAAGGGTAGTTTTTAAAGTTTTTGTTTGTAAAGCATTTAACTGTCAGGTAACACTGCCCGAGGCAAGAAACCTGCTGATCGGCAGGGCTTGGTAGTAATAACCTTTCCATGTACTGTATAACTGAGTTGTCTAAATATGTGTTTGTTTGACTAATTTATCAAGTGATTCAATTGCAAGCGGATATCTTATATATTATTTTTACTTTTTTTAAACAAGTTTATATTTCATGTAAATTTATATGCTGTATTCAATGAAAATATCGGGATCGACATTCTCAAAATATAAAGTAGACGATTACACCATAGACCTAAAGAAAACGTTCACCGGAGAACGCCAATGAACAAAAAATATTGAGGAGAGAAAACTTTGACGAGCTAAAGTCATTCATTAATGTTTCCTCCTTGTCAAACTTTCCACTTTTACAGTATTTTTTCTACACGCAAGATACTGAGCAAAGTATTATTTTTATTGTTTTTTTTTATTATATTCATGTTTTAATTTTAGATCGAACAAGTAGTTCCCATTTTAACGATTACATTTTATTCAATGATTGTATGGAAAAAACCTTGATTGTGCCCTCTTCTCTTACCAGTTTTTTGCATTGATAATAAGCCGGAATATGAAAATAAGCCGGTTTTGAAAATAACCCCCCCCCCTTTCTTACCAAAACTTAAAATAAGCAGCGGCTTATTTTCAAGATTTTAGGGTAATACCCTACTAAAGGAACAGCAAAACATCATTTCAACAACAGTAAAAATAAGTTGAATCGAGGGGTTGGGGGACATTCTTGACAATGTGCTTGTCCTACTTAAAATAAGAACTGCATAAAACATGTGGATAATTATGTTTCAATTAATAAAGGAAGTTGCTTCAAAAAGATCGTCCATGATTTGATATAGGTACTTATTGTTTCCTTGTTTCTATGGAAACAAATCCTGCTGCAATATTTCAGATACCGGTATATGTGATCAGTTTAAGTTTGATTTCATCTATTTTTGTCTGCGTAAATAAATTAATTAGAAGTATAATCAAACATTGGTGGCATTGCTATGGGTTTTTATATATCATTAACGATTTGGACCAATACTGAATTATTTCATTTCGGTAACCATAGGAACTGTTTTTTTTTATTATGAATTTCTATTTTCATGTTATTGAAATGACAAGGTTAATGTGATTTATTTGATTGAAGAAGACATATAATCGTGCAATAAGGCAGTATATTAAAAAAATCAATGTAAGGGATTTTCCGGAACGATTGGCTGCCATAGTAACCGTTTTAAAATAAATTATGAATTTTTATTTCGATATTTAGTGAAGTACAATAAATTCAATTTTTTTTTATTGATTGAAAAAGACAAATAATCACGAATGAAGCTATTACATTATTTGTTGTATACTTGTAAGTATAAAAAAAATTGTGATAGCATCCACTTTAAGAAAGTGTTCAAAGCTATTTGGTGACCATAGCAACATTATTTAAAACATTTACATTTTTATTTATTCTTTTTAAATGTACATAAATGAATTAATAAATATAATAAGTGATATTCTGTGTAATGATAACGTCTATAATTATAGTGATTTTTCCTGACTTCGTCGGTTGCTATAGTAAACTATTGTTTTTCTTTTATTTATAAACTTACATTTTATATCATAATATATTAAAATGACAAGGTTTATTAATGCGATTTGTTTTACTTTTGATTTTTTTAAAGCTATAATGTAAAAAAAAAGGAGCCAAGTGTTGAATCCACAAATTTATCTAAATTCTCCATAGCCACCATTTTCATTTTCGGTTTATTCTATTTTGAGAAATAATACCTCTCTAGAAATTTTATATTTTGTTGAGTAAGGAATGAACTTTTCAGTGATGGTAGTTGTTTGTTAAGGATTGCCCGCGTTTTCTTACTAGTATGATTAGAAAATGCCAAAAATTGGCACTTTTTTCAAATTTGTTAAAATTTGAAAAATTCACACTTTTCACGGAAAGACAACTCTTCTATGGCCAACTACTGAATAATGTCATCAGTTGTAGTAGTTACTCCAAGAAATAGTCTATCAGAGTAGGCAGCAATTAAATCTGTAAATAAAATGCAGAAAATAGAAATATAATGATGAATATGGTATACTTTCAGTAGGTTGCACCGTATTTTGGCCTCAAAATGGTGGTTTTTGTTACCATAGCAACCGGGACTCAAAATAAAAAAGTACTCCAAAAATGTTCTATACATGGTGTTTCTACATCGCATACAAAAAATCAGCAAATCTCTTACAGAGAATGACTCTTAACTCTTTGTGGACCCATAATATGAGCGAAAATATTTCTGTTTATATATGTAAAAATTTTCAGCGTTATTTCAAATTCATCTTTGCAAGTTTGATAGAATTTTGATCAGGAATATGGAGATCATAAGAAAATTAAAGGCCGTAGAGAAATCTGCTAACAACGACAAAATGGATTTTTACGTCTAGGGCGGAGCAGCCAGCATACCTAAACTTTTGTGTAGCGCAATGTAGAACTTTTTCTTCCGGATTGAAAGACCTGCTAAAACAATAAAAAGGAGAAAAATAATGTGTAAGGGATTCTTATTTCATTGGTGTACTTTTTCTTTTTACAATTAATTCAACCAGAGTAAAATTAAAAAGCTCTGGACAAACAAGAGTTATTAGGTAAAGTATTAATATCCTTACAGTATTCATATCGTTGTTCCACGTTGCCTAAATCGGCATTGCATGATTCTAATTCATCCTTTCCCACAAATGAAAATAGCAACAGCATATCATGTTTGAAGAATACTTTAAGAAAAGAGACAGTTTGATTTTTGTAATGTTATATGTAATAACAAAGAAGGAATAGTATCAAACGCTTCCTGATCTTTCCACATGTGAAACCATCTCCTGCTGACGTGACGTTAAAAGACGTAGCGATACTGCTCCAGGTCGATAAACACCAAAATTTATTTAATTTTCACAGTAATTAGAAATTTTGCAAAAAGGTTTAATTTGTTCTTTAAAAAATGAAGATGAATTTTCATGAAATTATATCCGTCCTTAATGGAGAAAATGTTATTGTCTCAATAATTTCCGAACAGCCCTCGTATATACATGTAGGATCTCACATTATTTGTAGTTTGTTATCCAACAAGTTGTGTGGTTTTTATCCCCGAGCCTTGGCCAATATTTATCTGTAAAGCTTGCGTGTTTCAGCCATCCCTATTTAAGGGGCTGTCTTTTGGTTTCATAAACTTGATTTGAAAAAAAACTTAAATGGACGACCAACTATATTATTTTAAGACCAACGAGCGACAAATCTGAAGCTAAATAAATGGAGTTTTCTACAAATGTAGCTTTCCTGAAGCTTATGTAGTTTAGCTCTTCTGTTTCAATTTTGTACATAAGTAGCTCTTTTATATAACAATTTATTACACATAACAAACGAACGAAACTACTAAAATAAGAAATAAAAATCGATGAATGTGCGGAATAAATTAAATTGAATTTGAAATAAAATAAACATATCAATCCTGAATCCAAGCATTTTTCTAAAAAAAGGGGAGGGGGCATCCAGAAAAAATGATACTGCCGAATTATATAACAAAAGGCCCAAGGGCCACAGTGCTTACCTGAGCACATCGGGCTTGAATTTACCCCCCCCCCCCCAGGCATTCATCATTTGAACAAACTAGAATCTACACTACCCGAGGATGATTCCATATAAATATCACTAATCATAGCTTTAAAGTACTTGAAAAGAAGATTTTAAAAAGGTTTCACTATATATCCCAATGTAAAACTTGGGTCGGCCATTTTGGCACCACCCTAGACCCAGGGGTTATGATTTGAAAAAATTTGAATCTACACTACCTGAGGATGACATTCCAAGTGCGTTTCATCTTTCCTGGCCCAGTGGTTCTGGAGAAGAAGATTTTTAAAAATTTTTCTTATATATTCCTATGTCAAACTTGGGTCGGCCATTTTGTCCTGGCCCAGTGATTCTTGAGAAGTATTTTTAAATATATTTGATATATATTCCTATGTAAAACTTGGGTCGGCCATTTTGGCCCCACCCTTGCCCCGGGGGGTCATGATTTGAACAAACTTGAATCTACACTACCTGAGGATGATTCCACATGAGTTTCATCTTTCCTGGCCCAGTGGTTCCGGAGAAGAAGATTTTTAAAGATTTTTCTTATATATTTCTATGTCAAACTTGGGTCGGCCATTTTGGCCCCACCCTTGCCCCGGGGGTCATGATTTGAACAAATTTAAATCTACACTACCTGAGGATGCTTCCACATGCGTTTCATCTTTCCTGGCCCAGCGGGTTTGGAGAAGATTTTTTTAAAAATGCCTTTAATTTTTAACAAATTCATGATTATCTCCCCTTCGAAAAGGACGTGGCCCTTCATTTGAACAAACTTGAATTCCCTTTACCCAAGGATACTTTGTGCCAAGTTTGGTTGAAATTGGCCCAGTGGTTCTTGAGAAGAAGTCGAAAATGTGAAAAGTTTACAGACAGACAGACGGATGGACAGACATACGGACACACATTTGGTTATATATTGGGTACATCAAGTCCAAGTCCTATTGGATACTGCTTATTGAATACAAAAAAAAAAATGGGTAGTAAATGTTCAAATCTTATTGGATATAATTCCAAATGTCCATATTTTATTGGGTTTTTCTTATTATTCTTCATTCATTCCTAATTTATTATATTTTTTTTTATTTGCTGGTAAATTCATGCAAGACTGAAAACCTTTCGGCTTGAACACACAATTTTGTCAATTTCTGTGATAACTTTCCATTGTAACCCCTAAAATTGATCTTTGCAATTAAGATATATACTTTACAAATACCTTATATTGAAATATATGAATAACTAAATACAGTAAACTGCATTCTGCAAACACACCTCAATACATCTTAGATTATGTTCAACATTTCTTAAATACCACAAACAAGCATTTGAGGAGAAACTGATATATACGTGAGATAAGAAATTTGGCAAATGTCCATTGCATTTTGGGTGGAATGAAGGTATCCAAGAGGAATTGGACAGGTGTCTAAAACCTGCTGGGTTGTATTCTGATGACGGGATTAAAGTTACCCAACACGCAATGGATACTTTCCAATTTTTCTTGGGTTTCTTGAATGGCTTCATCAAAATACAACCCAACAAGTAATAGACACCTGTCCAACTCTTCTTGGATATCCAACCCAACAGGTGTTGGGCACGTCCAATTTTTCTTGGGCTTCTTGATTTGCTATCTACTTACTCTATTTGATATCTACATCCAACCCAACAGGTGATGGACACTTGTCCATTTCTTCTTGGGTTTCTTGAATTGCTTCATCAAAATACAACCCAACAGGTAATTGACACCTGTCCAACTCTTCTTGGATATCTACATGGAAACCAACAAGTGATGGACACTTGCATGTCCATTTTTTTCTAGGGTTTCTTGAATTGCTTCATCAAAATACAACCCAAGAGGTAATGGACACCTGTCCAACTCTTCTTGGATATTTACATCCAACCCAACAGGTGATAGACACTTGTCCATTACTTCTTGGGTTTCTCGAATTGCTTCATAAGAATACAACCCAACAGGTAATGAACACCTGTCCAACTCTTCTTTGATATCTATATCCCACCCAACAGGTGATGGGCACTTGTCCATTTCTTCTTGGGTTTCTTGAATTGCTTCATCTGAATACAACCTAAGAGGTAATGAACACCTGTCAAACTCTTCTTGGATATCTACATTCCAACCAACAGGTGATGGACACTTGTCCATTTATTCTTGGGTTTCTTGAATGGCTTCATCAGAATACAACCCAACAGGTAATTGACACCTGTCCAACTCTTCTTGGATATCTACATTCAATCCAACAAGTGATGGACACTTCTCCATATCTTCTTTGGTTTCTTGAATTGCTTCATCAAAATAAAACCCAACATGTAATGGACACCTGTCCAACTCTTTTTGGATATCTACATCCAACCCAAAAGGTTATGGGAACTTGTCTAATTCTTCATGTGTTTCTTGAATTGTTTCATCAAAATACAACCTAACAGGTAATGGACACCTGTCCATTTCTTCTTGGATATCTACATCCATCCCAAAAGGTGATAGACACTTGTCCATTTCTTCTTGGGTTTCTTGAATTGCTTCATCAGAATACAACCCAACAGGTAATGGACACCTGACCAACTATTCTTGGATATCTACATCCCACCCAACGGGTGATGGACACTTGCCCCACTCTTCTTGGGTTTCTTTAATTGCTTCATCAGAATACAACCCAACAGGTAATGGACACCTGTCCAACTCTTTCTGGATATCTATATCCCACCCAACAGATAATGTACACTTGTCCAATTCTTATTGGATTTCTTGAATTGCTTCATCAGAATACTTCATCAGTATTGGATATCTGTCCAACTACTCTTGGGTATTTCATTCCGTCACTAGAATAATTCCCTACAGGTAATGTTTACTTGTCCAATACTTCTTGGTTCACATACCTTTCATTAAAATCACCCTCCCCCAAAAGGTTTTATGTCTTGGATATCTATACTCTTGCAATAGACTGCAAACCCAATAGGTATAACGTTTGTCTCTCCGTTGTTGAAATCATATTTATCTGCATAAGTATAGTAAAGTCCAAAACATCTTGAATACTTTAATTCTAACATTCAACATCTTATTCAGTGAACAATTTGCAAATGATAGGAAGATATAAGCATTTTGTGCCTAAACTTTGGCTGTAAATATAACCATTTTTATAACCATGATTATAAAATTTAAGTATTACACTTGTAATTAAGTATAACTCGTTACAGGTAGAGCAAGATAGGGAGAAAAATTTCGTCCTTAAATATATTGTATGATGAAATATCTGTAAGTAAGTACCAAAAAAATCAGACTTAAAACCACATTGGCATATATATAAATATTTTCCTTCTGTTGCTCAGATTGTGTTCTATATTATGAAAATAAAAGTTGAACCGATTTCATAAGCTTGTAAAAAATATTTTAAGAAATCCTGTTTATTACATATACCTGTACGATGTATATTTTCCCTGTAATAAAAAATACTTCTGATATTCATGGAATGAATTGGGTTGGAAATCATAAACTATTTCAACCAATAAAACAGTGTGTTGCACCAGGACCTTAACTTTTCATTGTTAACTTAAACTCAGTTACAAGTACAATGAATGAAATTCTTTGTATCAAAAGATAAAAAAAAAATTACACGCTATGCCGCTATGTCAAAATCTTTTCGACAAATTGGGATCAAGATATTCAATCAAATGCTCACTGTCAGTAGTCTTAAAGCAAGCGAAAGGTCATTACATGCAAAAATTTTACAGGTGGGGCTTTAATTCTATAACACAATAATGTCAAAATGATTTCATTTTTGTCACTGTTCCATGCTTTCTTCTTCAGTGTCTCCCATGGCCTATAATGTATGATTCTTCCATTGAGCTGACCTTTTATATTGCAATACTACTATCTTGTCTTCCAAGAGTAGTGGTTTTGTTTGGACATTCTTTGAAATATTCCTCATTTCATGCATCTCCTTCAGTACTGCTTCTGTCCGTTTTATTCATTCTGCAATTAGATATCGACAATTCTAGTCAGTATAAAATGTGTTTTACTTGGCCACAGAAAGATAAAACTTTATATTGATCTTACCCAACCATGAAGGAGAAGTATATTTCTTTTTCACAAATATGTATTGATAAATAATTTTTTCTACTCTTTCTCTTTCTCTTCAATGTCTAATTTCATCTTCATCCTAATACCCCCCATCCCCACTGCCATTATTTTAGCATATTGGAATCATAATTCAACACATAAAAAGATGCTGCATATTTATTAAACAGTTTTTAATTTTCTTATTCTTAAGAAAGAGATTCTAAAAAGATTCTACACCTATTCAATGAAAATTTAGACTTCTAATATAACACTATCAGTACAATAGGGGGCCACAATCTTCAAAAACATCTCTTTACCACATGACAAATCTTTCACATTATTACTGTATTTAGCACAATGGTTCTACTAAAGAGAATTTCAAATTGACCCAAATCTTAAGAAATACTTTAATATTATATTGGCACGCAGCATTGTTAAGGCTTGAATAAGGGGGCGGGGCCTAATTTATACGGGAAATGTTTACTGTGACGTCACACAAAAATATGACTTTTATGTATTTCTCATTGTACCTGAAAATGAAATAGTTTGCAATTTTTAACTGTATTCGCAGAATAAACAACAATAAAACTTATTAATGCATTTAAAAAACTCACTAGTTAAATCCCATGTAGCTGGTTACAGACAAAGCACTGATCGACGTGAACTTGTAAACATGACGTCTTTTGGTAAAAATGACGTATTTCATGTGCTGTGAGAGCAGATTGAGGAATTTTTTAACAATGAAAAATGCGTTTTATTATTAAACGAAATATTATTTACAGGTTTTAAAAAGTCGATTAATTCCAATGCATATCCTCTGTTTAGTGCGATTATTCATTAATTATCAAGAGAATGTGTTTAATTAATTATATCGTGTTTTTATGTACAGGTTACGTATATTTTACATCGTGATGCTTCATAAAATCGCACTTTCGCAAGGGCATACACTTCATAGATCTTAACCATTTTTTGAATATAGATAAAAGATATTTTTCTTAACTTGAAAAGTGCTGCTGCTTTCTTTAAATCGAGGGCTTGATTTTATAAGTACACAACATATTTGGTAAAAGTCAAACATATTTCGATATAAGAGTATTTACCTGAAAATTTAACTATTGAAACGCGAAATATATTCAAAGCAGCAGCACTTTTCAGAAACTACAAAGTATGCAGATACAAATAATAACTTGAATTCTTAATTTCAACTAGGGTATGCCCTTGCGATATTGAAATTTGTTCATGACCTACATTCAGTACACAAACTATGCATTCATCACGTGACTGTCCATCGATGGGACCAAACTTCATACCTGTACCGAGTGGCTTATAGTGTGCTATGTCTATAAGTATTTGTGTTCTATGATAATAAAACAGCTAAATTAAAATAAATTCAGTTTTAAAAAGGTCCCCTTTTTTGCACGTCTATTTTCCGTTGATTTCTCATAGTAGGCCTTAACAGTGCTGCGCATGGACAGAAACACACTTGACCCCCCTCCCCTTCCTGAATATTGCTTTGAATAAAGTCTAATTAAAACTGACTAAGCTGGATAGAACTTGAAAATATGAAAAATTATAGTAAAGGAAAGATATCGAGATACTAGTAACGAACAGTATTCGATCTCAAAGCGCATAAAAAAAATACAAATTAGGAGCATAGCAAACACGGACCTCCGAAACAAAAGGGGTGGGATCAGGTGCCATGGAGGAGTGAGCATCCCCTGTTGATCAATAACACCTGCCGAGTGAACCTTGTCATGATCAGGAAATTGTTTTGCTGACAAGGTCATTGTGTCGACCACAGAACTTACAAAATGTGGCAAAAGTAAGGGCATCAAAAGTTACACTACAATAAATATATACTAAGGAAAATAATCAAACTGAACACGAGGACTAAAGAGGTTTTTTGTACTTGCATGGCATTAACAATAGCTTTTCGGGTTCCTGATTTTTTTTTACTGATTACTTACAACTGTCCGATTCCTGAAGGTCATCTTCTTCTGTATTTTCAGCAATGTTCAAACTTGAAGTTGACCTGTTATATATTGAAAAATCATTTAATCCTCAACTAAACATAATTTTGGTTTTAAATTTCATCGCAATCATTGGTAACTTCAATAAAAAATCTAAACCAATTTAATGTATTATAAGTTAGGAAAAAATATGATTTAAGGATATACGATCCTCAGCCAGGAAGCATAACTCTGTAATTTATAATTAAATTAAAAAAGTCTTGAAATAAAGCTTGAAATTGAAAATTTTTCATGCAACAATTTTCATTTTATGCCTCTACGTATGATTCAATGTTCTTTAAAGTTTTAACAAACGGTATTTAAAAAGTTGACATATGTACCACATAAAATGAAGTAAAACTTGCATATTTAAAAAAAATCAATTTTCTTTTAATTAAGCCTTAGTTACCAATGTTTATATGCATGATTTAAAAATTGAAGTGATTTACAGTGTTTTCTTTGAAAGGAAACACTTCATACACTATGCATTATGAAACAATGGAAGTAAGTAGGAGAAAGTAAAGTCCAAATAAGTATAAAATTCATGCAATTTTCTTTAAAAGCCTGGATACCTATGATTTTTATTCCTAAAATGTATTTCTTGATCAATTAAAAAAATATGCAGTAGGTAGTTCAAATCGCAATTCCTGAAAAATTATTCGAGATTTACTAATTTTCCCTATATAATATGATTAAATTTAAAGATGAATTTTAAAGAAACTCCGTGGGTAAATACATTTTATATTGAGAATTTAGAGACATCTTTGTGAGCATTTTCAATTACTCAATGCCTGATTTTCAGAACCTGAGGAACGGATAACCTTAAATATGAGGGAAATGGATCTTAAATTTATATCCACGTATCCTGAATCACAAGCATGCATTAATCATATAAATTCGCATATGTAAACCTAATAGCTTTTTGTGCAATGAAAAATTCAAGTAATAGCCAACAGCGTGGTGGTAGCAATAAAGTTACTATTCCCAAGTAAAAAGTTACTAGCCTAAATATAGAGGCAAAATTTAAAAAGCAATATTGAAAAAAGTTAATAGTGAAAAAGTCAGGGTACTAACTAAAGGTAATTCTTTTAAAATTAAAAAGTTTTATTTTAGCATGCAAAATTTAATTTTATATAAATTAATGTTTATGATAGAAAATGAAAAAAAAGTTTTTTTTAAATCTTTCTTTTTCTTATCATTCACTAGCTCATCTAAAACGAAGCAAAATTTATTTTGATTTCATCTTAAATCATTAAAAACACTGCAAATATATTTTGATTTAATTGCATGGCACTTAACTTTTAGTGGGTGAGTGAATGTCTATATGAACCGATAATTTACAGATGATTTATGGAAAAATGATTGATGAAATCTTCATTTCGCTTTCCAATAAACCTTGTCAAAACATACTAAGTGGTGACTATATCAAACTAAATAATTAACACTAACCAAATTATCAAATATTTTAATTTATTTATCATATTCGAGAGCGCTAGCAACTACGTTAGTCCTAATTCCTTGAATACGCATGCTCGGCTTCATGGTGATGCATTTTGGGAAAACTGTGAAAACTAATTTATATAGACCGTACGGTAACAATTCCGTTGTATAATTAAATAACTGTTTAATAATTGTGTACCTTATAGTTTAAATATAACTACATAATTGCAAATTGCAAATTATACTTCAATTTTTCTTTTTTTCTGACGGAAAAGCCCATTACAGTTAATTCTCGATAAACCGACACCTTTTGTAATTTAGAAATCTTGGCGGTATAACAATTTTGGCGATGAATCGATTTTCCCATCTTTTAGAAAACAAGAAGTAGAGTTACCGTTTTTAGAAATACCATTTAGCGTTCCTATTAAATTATTATTATTACATGTATATACATGTATATAAAAACATATTTCTGATTGAAAATTCTTCAAGTTATTTTTTTTTCAATTAAACAAAATGTGCGTTATGAATTAAAGATAAATTCATGTGTATGCATGTAAATCTGCACGTCTGATATTGAAAAAAAAATATGCTGGGTCGTCGTCGTGATAGAACGTAAAATGAATTCTTGAATAAGTTCATTGTTTATGGCATCACTGTTAACGAAATGTTCACAATTTATACCGTATAACTATTTTTTCAGCAAACTTTTATTGTTTAAAGCAGAGACCATCAAAATAATATCTTTATCACGTACTTTAGCAATGGCCGCTTTCATGGCGAATCTGTGATTAAATAATTTTTATTAAACAGAAAACAGAATTATAACAGTTCATGTTAAAATTATTGTTTATTTAATTCTTGTTTAATTACTTAATTGCATGTACCTTGTCTGCCTTTGCATACATTACAACAGGGATAGCCATCAACCAATTAGCCGCGCTTCACTGACCACATGCACCTGTGGCGGTATGTCAAGATAATTGACACTTAAAAATGGACGTCTGTTGTGAAAACAGGGTGGCGGATGGCGGTATGCGAATTTGGCGTTATAACGAGAATTTAATATAACAGGAAAAACGTTCTTGGGAAATCATGGCGGTATTGCAAAAATGGCGATGAATCGAATGGCGATAATTCGAGAATTGACTGTACTTGATTGTTCTAAACAAAGACAAGGGAGGTCTTCTTTTTTTACGTCTAAGCACAAGCAAAGATAGATTCTAATTTCTGATTGTTCAATTCAGCCATTCTGACAAATTCCAGAAGCAAGAATTTACACTAAAATAGCGAATAAATCCATCATTTATTTTTTAAAAAAGTCTGATGTGCATGGCTTTTTAAAACCCAACAGTTGTTGCGCAAGCGGGAAAAAAGACTTGCTCTTGGGGAACTGGAATCTTGCTGACTCCCTCAACGATATACTAAAACTGTATAATGACACTCCAGCCTCGATAAAAATTACAGAATTCAGCAAAATAAATCACTTGATCACGGACCTTCCTTTCTATGTTTAAAAATTGCTACGACGCTAGCTCGCCTTTCTTTTTTAAAAGATAAACTTGTTTAACATATACGATAATTTTCTAAATGCTTCTCGCGCTAAAGAGAGTTAAAAAGGCAGAGGAAATTCAAAATACATACAAATGCTACTTAGAATGGATTGTTTCGATAATTAATTTAATTTTGTGCACAATTACTTTTAAATTACGTTAAAATCAATTTTCCTTAAGCAAGAATCTAGCAAATGGTAAATATTAATCGAATAAACTTACCTTTGCTCTTGTCAAACAGAAAATCTTGTTGACATCGTGTGTTTCTTAGTCACCATATATTTCTTCGTGAAAACAAACGCCGTTATGATCATGACTACCGGAAGTTGATTTTCGGAATTCTCGAGAATTTAGAGTTCCGAGTGTAAAACCGAAACGCAAAACATGGTCTCTCCATAGAAACAACTTTTTTAGACACTTTATTGGACAAATCGTCGTGTCCAAGTTTTGTTGGGTACTTGTCGGCAAATACCCAATTTAGGTGTTTTAAGCACATTTAGCGACACTTCTTATTGGGTATACCCAATAGGCAAATAGTACCCAACAAGTACAAAATGAGCATGAAAAATACCCAATAAATGCACTCTCGTAAACACGGACAGACGGACAGACGGACGCCGGACAAAATGTGATCAGAAAAGCTCACTTGAGCCTTCGGCTCAGGTGAGCTAAAAATGGTAATAGTCTGAGTCGCCAAACCTGATTTTTTAAAAAAAAAATTATGGTAGGAAACATGTATTCCTATATGGATTTCTGATTCATTACCAGAGGTTCGCGTTTTTTTCGTAAGGGTGTGTGTGTGAGTCCAGGTGGGGGGGGGGGGGGGGGGGGATTAACTAATGTATATGCTTTTAAGACCTCAGGGGAAAACTTACTTCCAGATATTTGGAATGGGAACTTTCTGTACTGCTAAGATTAAAAAAAAATACAAAAAACAAAACAAAACAAAAAAAAAAACAAACCGAAATGCCTTAGATGGAATTCACAACGTCTTAACTTACGGTATGCCTTGAATGCTTTCGTCTCCCACCCTAAGACCGTATAAGACGTATCCTAAGATATTCCTAAGATATATCGTTCCAAATATTTTGGACGCGTCTTAGGAAATTTTCATAAGCATGCCTGCTGTTGTCTAATTTATCCTTTACTTGACAGTTCTAAGAAATGTATAAGAATATTAAGTCGCCGACATCCTGTATTATACGTAATAACTATCCTCATGCCCCTGAGCTAAAAAAAAGTGTCAAACGACTTTAATAGAAATAACATTTTTTTAATGGGGCGGGTTACTTTAAGAGGCGTGAGAGAGGCAATAGGGATATATGGACAGATATAAAATATCATTGCAAAAGCTGAAAACTTCTTGAGATATCGCCCGGATATGAAAGTGTTACACATAGACAGAATGTATAAAATTACGACCTTGACCTTTGACCTTTTGATCTCAATATGGGTCTTTTTAAGCCACAGGGAGTTGTTATGTACATGTAAGATTTCATTGCTAATGCTCAGAGGTTTCCCTAGATTTTGAGCGGAAAAGAAACAGAAAGAATTTATTGATTCATTACCTCGACATTTAACCTTTTCTCTTCAAAATGTATTTTCTTTTTTTCATGGCCATAGGGTATGTAATATTTCATTGCAAAAGCTTAAAGTGTTCTTGAGATATCGAGCAGATTGGAAGTGTTACAGACAGACAGAAATACAGACGGGTGGATGAACAAACAGACGGACGAACAGACGGACAGACAGATTAAAATTAATATTCCAAACTTTGGGTTGAAGCGGGGGACAAATACGGAATTCTACTGCATTGTGTTGTACAGTAAGGAACATATCACCTTTAGTTGAGATGGGCTTTTGAACTATGTTTTATTGAAACGATAACTATGTAGGTGACGCTATTTTTCCAACAATTTTCTGCCAGTAACGTACCATATGCGAATGTTGGGGCGAGACACGGTAGAGGCTGGGGCGTTCCCGGTATTTTTTTTTACCGAATAAAAAATGACTTTCACCCCTTCTTGATCATATAAAACCCACTCACAGCGAGAAAGAATGCTTTTAAAATAAAGACTTTTCATCTATTAATACTGTGAAAGCAATGCAAACTTTAAAAAAACATACTATAAAATAATAAATTTATTATATCTATGCAATTTACTTTCTGTTTACCGTTAATTAAGAAAATATATCAAAGATCTCGTTTTGATCTAAAATAAGTAGATGTCACTCCACCCAAGTGTAAAAGGGGTACCCGGCTATAGACAGTGAAAGATATTGTCAGAAAGATAGTGTTCTAGCGCTGATAACGGCAGCTTGCACTGAGAAAGCTTCTGAATTGTTAAGGTCTTCTGGGGTAATAATGATTGTAAAGGGCTTTGAGTAGCATTTATGCTAGAAAAGCGCTATATAAATCCGATCATTATTATTATAGATGTAAAAGATAATTATTCACCTGATATCTTTGTCTCCCAAGCGCTGTATTTTCCTACGAAGGGATCTACGAAAGAAAACAATATGTACACTGTAATACTAGAATCAATAAAATGTGTCAAGTAAACATTCAAATACTCTAATTGTGCTCTTAAGGTTAATTATATTAAAAAAAAAAAAACATCCTCCAAATTATTTTTTAAACAAGCAAATTAAGAAAACTGGTGAAAGTGAGAGTGGGGGTTGAGAACTTACGACTTGGGATGTTATGATCAAAGGTATATAAAGTAAATGTAACAGTCCGTCCAGGCTTCCAAACCTCCACCTACAGATCGTGCATATATCGAAACTTATTTTCGATTTCGGAAATGATAATTAACTGAATTTACATGTACATATGAATTTACGATTTTACTTACATCGAAACTTAGTGGGCATTTTATTTAATTTTTTTTATCTATCAGTTATTAATTGATATCTCTATCTCGAGATATACAATGTACACTGTAACACATTATGTTTGAAATCAGGAAGCGAGCTAAGCCTTCTAATGTAAGTTGTCGTTAATCAGAAAGTGGTCTCCTACTGGCGAATGATGCGTTTAAGATAAGGACAAGAAACATATATATATATATATATATATATATATATATATATATATATATATTACTCAAGTGTCAAACTCGGCCGCAAACCAAATGATCCTTTCAATGAAGTAATTAGAAACTGGAATGTTTGATCTGTTTTATCCTCCTTTAATTTTTTTTTAGTTTTGTTTTGTCTTTTTTTTTTTTTTTTAGTTTGACTTAAGTATGTTTAACGTTCGTTTTTTTTTTTTTATTTTTTGAACGGTACGGTTTGTTTTGTGAACAGTATTGTACGTTTCTTGAACGTGACGGTTCGTTTCGTTTCTGAGGTGTAGTAGCACGTTTAATGGTCTGTGTCTTGATCAGTTACAGATCAAATTTGAATTTCGTTCCATTTCATTGATTCATAAGAAAATTACGGCAGTTTTAATTTTAAACAGTTTCACACAGGAACTTGTTTCTGTAATAAACTTTTGACGTATAGTATAAAAATTATTATGCTATTTAACCTAAATGCTTGCAGATATTGATCTGAATTTTTGTATTAACATTTATCTTGATTGATTACAGATAAGGTAAAAAAAACCATTAGGCTAAAAAAAACTAACAACGAAATACATTTTATGGATGGCGAATTATTACTTATCCGAGGAATATGAGATAAACAAGAGGCCCATGGACCATATCGCTCGCCTGAGCACTGTGGCTATTGGAGGGTTCTACGTGTATGATTTGAACATTGTTGAATACTGGAATTTACACTGACAAAGGTGTCTGTATATTTCTTTGACTTACTATGGCTTTTTTTTACTCTTTAAAGCTGTGACCCTTCCCCCCGACCGTAATGATTGGAACAAAATTGAATCTACCCTACCTGAGGAAGCTTCAATATAATCATGATTAGTCATGGATTTGATGTGTCCGTGAATTTTTTTAATATATACTTTTTACCTATATATTACACTGTAAAACTTTGAATGTCCCTCGTGATCAGCCCTAGCGCCCGGGAGTCATGATCTGAACAAATCTGAATCTATACTTCCTGAGGATGTTTTCGTATAAATATGAACAATCCTCCATTTGAAAATTTAAAAATTTGATTCATTGATTCATTCATTGTGGCCATACCCTACCCCTGGGGGTCATTATTTGAACAAATTTGAATCTTTACTACCCGAGGATGCTCACATATAAATATGACCAATCACGGATTTACTCTTCTTGAGAAGAAGATTTTTAAAGATTTCTTGGTATATACATGTACACTGTATTTCTAGGAATTTCTATGTGAAATTTTGATGGTCCCTTGTGGCATTGCCATATCCCTGAGGGTCAGTGATTTGAACAAACTTGAATCTACACTACCTATGGCTGATTCGAAGTTTCCTTTTTCCTTGCACAGTGGTTCTTGAGAAGCAAATTTTAAAAATATGCCACCAAATGTTTATTAATTCTCAGTTTTCAGCACTTGAAATTAAACATTCAATTAAACAAACTTGAATCCCATTAACCCAAGGAAGTTTTGTTGCAAATTTGATTGACATTGGCTGGGTGGTTCTGGAGAAGAAGTCGAAAAAAATTACAAACGAACAGCTAGACAGAGAGACAGACAGACAGACAGTTTTCAGACAAAATATGATTAGAAAAGCTCACTGAAGCTTTTAGCTCAGGTGAGATAAAAAGCATGTAAAACTTTAAAGTCGTAAGTCAGTGTTTTCAAATATATAACATTAACCTACCGGAAAGATCTGTCTTCCAAAGACTCTAATCTCACACGCAATTAAAAAAAATATATTTTAAAAAAAGTATCCGAATAATTAAAACAAACATCTATTAGACAGTTTTGATATTTTCATTACCAATATGACCTACTAATGTATTTGCATACAATAAGAGGATACATGTATCTATATTTAATGATTTCATAGTCGCTATATCCAACAATTTAACACAGATATATTCGCAATTGACATCCCCCATCGATCTTAAAAATGAAGGGTAAACGAACGGTGAATGCAAGATGAATGATTTATTTGGAATGTCTCTTCCTTGCATTGTAAGTATTCTATTCAATTTCATTGTCCGGTGTAGAAAACATAATTCAACACCTATAAAAATTAATTATAGATTGCCAGTAATCTTATATTTATATATTAAATATATTTATATATATATATATATTTTATACTTATATCTATAATCATATAAGTATTTGATTGAATTTAGACATGGACAATTTATCGCTGTAAAAAAAATTACACCCATTCCTTACAATGATGAAATTCTTTTTTCATAGATTAATATAGAGTTTAGTTTAGGAAATATAATATCTTTTTTTCTCTCGACCAGATACATATATTTATTGAATTTTAGCTATATAAATATTTTTTAATTCATAAAAACTATGTTGTTCTCTCATCCCTTTGTACATGTACATATCCCAGCCGAAAAAAACATCGCATATCACTAAGAATATGCCATTTAGCAACCTCTTATGATAATACGCCGCTTAATGATACAAATAGCATTAAGCGTTGCAATTGCAACGCTTAATACCATAATTTATTGCATTCATAGCTGACATTCTCAACTGCTAATACTGAATCGATGCTTAATGATTGAATTAATCATTAAGCTCACAAATGCAATGCAACACTGACGCTCAATGAAACAAGCAAATATCGACATAGTCGACGACTAATGAATAGAGAATATTACATACTAAAATCCATATCATGTGTCATATCAGCCAGAGTGGCCCCATATCAGCCCAAGGGCCGGAGGCCCGAGGGCTAATATGGGGCCCGAGGGCTGATGTGACATACGATATGGATTTTAGTATATTAATAAATTTAGTATATTTAGTATATTAGTAAACCTACTGGGTTCTGTATATTCTATCGTAAATCGAAAATTCGCGGGTTTCGATTGAGCGGGGGGATTTGTAGACTTTGGAATAATACAGCTAATCTCAGCCATTAAGACTACCATTGGAAGGGTTGACTAATAATGCTATGAAAAAATAAATGCTCTGGTGAACTCAATGCACAGGAAAATTAAGTTTGTTACTGATGCAAAAGGGAGATTATGAGAATTTTTAGTTTTATTTTTGGGGGGTGTCACCATATTGATATCAATATCTCAGGAGCTATCACTCAAAATCGCACAAAATTTTGGTAACTTGTTGATTAAAGATATCTTAAAATTTTTGATAACAAATCTGGAAGACAATGTCGAAAAATAATTTTAATTTAATTCAAAAGTTTACTATGCGTTTCTTAATTCTTTCAGTATATAACCCAAAGAATTCAATGTATAGTACATGTAATACATGTTGTACATTGAATAATATATACTAGTATTGTTTTTAGAAAAAGGTTCATTTCCTTTATTTGTGATCAGTAAAACTTGAATACAGTACTGTTGCATGATTATTTTAGAGGTCTATTGAAAAAAAACTAGTAGACATGTATATCAAATAATAGCGAGCGCAGCAAGCTCAATAGACTAACGTGTAAGAACAGAGGAAATTCGGATTGAAATCTGTACATACGCCAGGCAAATTTCTTTGTGAAACATTCCCAGAATTCCTGCACTACATGTACCTAATGTCCGAATAAATAAATAAATAAATTAAAGAATAAAAAATCAGAAGGCTTTCAGTTTGTAGAAATTTTTCAAAGAAATAAAAAATAACTCTGTAATATTTTTCAACCGAAATTGCACAAAGTTTAAACATGTAGTTTCAACCAGACGCTCGGCCGTCTCCCTAAGCTCAAGCGAGCTCCGCGACGTCGTATTCTGTCACAGCTAGTCGAGATGTCTCGAGCGGATTTATGTTTGTAGTGGCTAATCAATTTTTCAAGTGTTTCTTTTGGTACAATTGCGCTCGCCCAATCGGTTACACCGTAAATCATATTAAATATATGTTCACTGAAGTTGGTGAAGCTGATTTTTTAAAATTCTAAATGATGCATATTTCATTTTGTAATATATTTTTTCTTTCGATATATAAGACTTGTTTTCATCTGACTAACATGTAAATGAAATAAACTTAGATAAGTTTTTTTTTCGGTCGAGAGACAACCTCTATATTAATATTCATATCCTGTACATTATTCTTTGAGGGAAATCGTCCTGTTTTTAATCTCGTAACAGTTTTCTGAATCTTAACCTTGAAATATGATAAAATATAAAGAATTGGAATCAAAACATTATTACATAAAAGTTCCAAAGTTTTTTTTCCATAGTTAATCAAAATTCCAAAGTTATTCTATATAATAGTAAATCAAAGTTCTAAAGTTTTCACTTTAGTAAATTAAAGTTCCAATTTTTCCTTTACTTGGTTAGGTATATGTTCATGTTTTACGTCAGCCGTGAAAACAACTTTTAATTTAAATTTGTCGTCTAATGTAACATCACCAACTTTCTAATCAAAATAAAAAAAAATTCAGATCAGACTACGCTGTAGTTTAATGGAAATTTTCAATTTTAGGAGAAGTTAGTAGAGGAAGTACTAATATGATTATATGTGTCCAGATGGGATGTGAAGTGGGTGTATTTTACATTAAATATTTTGTTTAGTGTTTCTTAAGTTGAATAATATAGTATTTCTTTAGGGTTTTGGGGAAGTTTAGGGATTTTTTTATTTTCCTTTTTTGGAACCTTCCCCCTTTGCTTCGAGCATTTTGACACATACTTGCCTTGTATGCAACCTAGGGTTTTTTTATCATCCAATTTTGCATGTGCTACCCAGGGACTTAAAGTAAGTATTTCAAATCGAGGTATTATTTTTTTGATATTGATAAAAAACTTCTGTGTTTCTTTCGTTCCATTTAGCATTTTGTACTACTATCTATCTTTTGAATCAGATGAGTTAGTGACCAAGGGGAATCGATTTCACATCTAACTATGTCTCGCCAAGAATGGCACGCCTTTAATACCGAAAGTCTAAGCACATCAAAGAATTATACAATAATGAAATCGGAATAATTAGAAACAAAATATTTCTTATATTAGTCAAAAGTGGTTAATTTCATTCCTGACTAGAAAGATTCCAGTCTGTCTCCACTGCAATTGTTAGTAAATAATGATCTATTTCGGTATACCATTTATAGTCGCCTCTTAGTCAGTTCTGCTTATAAGTCGTTGTATGTTTTTCCATGTAAATTAGTTAATTAGTTATCTGCCCGCTTAAAGATCAGTGGTATTTTTCAGATAAACAATCTACTGTATTTATGAACGTTTTCATTTTTTTTCTCTGACTTTTTTTTTATTTTCTATGAACTCGCCTATAAGTCAGACCGAGCATTTTGTTCAAAATTCAACTTCCAAAAAGCCTACTTATAGTCGGGTATAATTAAGAAATATACAATGCTAAAAAGTTCTCTGGGAAATGAACTTTTATAAAGTTGGTACGTGATCAAATCCCGTGAAGACCGAAGGGCTTCTCAGTATATTTGATCACGTCCCAGTGAACTTTTTAACATTATTGTTCATTACTTATATTTACATTTGAGATGAATACATGCATTTCGAGTTAAATAGCTTTTATTACACGAACAAAATATCACCTCGCTATGTGATTCGGTCGCGCTATGACCTCTGACTATTATTTTATCCACCTTTTTACCCTTTACAGTCGTCTCTACATACCAATTATCTTGCTTTTTTATTTTTATTGCCATCCGACAAAAAAAAAAAAGATATACTAGTATATCATGCAGATCTAAGCATGCTACATTCGAAAACAGTATGTTTGTTTTCAGAAGGAGTTAAATTATTTCCCTTACAATTTTATTAAATTAAAGAAAACATTAAATGAAGTTTTTTTTTTCATATAGAAATGTTAGAAAATATTTTTAACTTGCGAAATTTGTGCATAATTCAATCTAAGGTTCAAGTTTGCACTTATCTCGAATTTAATTAACCGGATTGACTCAACTCAAAATTAAAGCAGCGAGTTTGTTGTTCTGATGCAGTTAACTATGAGAAATGATAAGTTAAAAATTAATAAGTTAAAATTAGAATTGTTTGTAAATATATTGCCATCAAACAGTCTTACTGTAAAATTGAAATTTTTGAATGTATTTTCAGTCGGGATCATTTAATTTTCATTGGGTTAGGATCAATCAAGCCAATTTTTTCAATCGAATCTTCTAGGGTCTTTCCATCAGAAGTCGGAAAAACAATAGAATCTTCCCAGGTCTTTTCGTCATGGGTCGCAAATACAATCTCAAGCGTAATAACATAACGGGATGTTAAATAATATGTATTCCTTTTTTTCTGTGGTATATTTCAGGTAATGTCTTTACATTCAATAAAGTTAAACTTCATGCTCCACAGATTAGACGTATTCCAATAGTGATTTCAAAGTCTGGAACAGTGGGGTTGTCATGGCATATACGTAATACATGTGGGATTTTTTTCCGCTAGCCGGTTGCGATTGCGATTTCTTATTAAATTCTTTCTATGAAATTTTGATTTTAAATTTACCGTTTGAAAGTAAATGTAAATATGTAAATTATAGGCGAGTCCTAAAACATTAAAAAAAAATTGAAAGAAAGATATTTATTAATATTGTAACAACTCGATTATGAAAGATGTAATAGGCATTGTGTATCTTTGTGGTTTACATCATAACTTTTATTCACAAAACAGTAAAGAACTAATCAAGATCAGTTTGATGCATTTGCCTTGAAAACAAAATCTACCTACACATGTTCACAAATTGCATGGGTTATGATATTTGATGAACAGTTTTTTTTTATATACAGTAAAATAAGTCCAACTATAACCCCGCAAATTAAATATTTCTTTTAAAGGTAACCTTAACATCCTAAATTGCTACTTATTTTGAACATATTTACTTCATATTTATATATAATACTTGTACAAAACTATCTTTTTCAGATATAAATTCTGTTTGGATGTCAAAATAATTATCAAATTGAAAGTTTTTCTTTTTTCAAACTAGGAAGCTTTTTTAATTGAAATTATCATCCCCATGCATTGGCTTTGTCATCATAATCATGGAATGAATACGTCTTTGGAGGGGTTAATTTGTTTTGATTGCACAATACAGCTATGATCTGGAGGGCAATTATATCTTAATACCAACAAGAGAGAACTTCATTAATGTCACACACATTCATTTTCTTTAAATTTGTTCTTGACATACACATTCTTATTCCATGTTGATCAAACAACAGAGATTGAAATATAATAAATTATGTGTGTTTCATAGCTGAATAGACCTATATATTAAAGAATGGTGGTGCAAAATTTAGATAAACATAAAACAAAAAAAAAAATCAAAATTTATATAATGATTAGAAAAAAACTACATTATAATTATAAGACAAACTGTCTTCTGTGTAATTGAAGGACTGAGGATATGTTTTGAAATAAAATAAAAGACAGTTTAATGGTGAGGTCGTGGTGACAATATGTCATGAATGTGTATAACGTAAAGTGATTGAATGACTGTAATTGAAAAAGTAATTGAAATTACATGGCATTTTTTCAGTGTAATTAATCAAATTACAATTACAAGTAAGTGAAAATTGTTAATTACAAATTACATCCAATTACTTCAAAAAATATACCGGATAATTAATTACTGTCAATAACAATTACTTTTTTCAATTACCCCATCCCTGCTACAGACACTAGCTAAATACAACCAACCTATAAGCAGGTCAATGACTAATTAACCAATGTACATGAAAAAAATACAACGACTTATAAGCAGAACGACTAACAGGCGAGTATAAATAGTATACGGAAATGGATCATTATTTATTGACATTTGCAGAAGAGACAATGACATTTTTCTAGTTAGGAATAGAATTAACAACTTTTGAATAATAATAGAAATTTTTGTTTCTAATTATTTCGAATTCATAATAGAAAATTTCTTTTGTTATCTCCATATTCTTCTTTGATATGCTTGGACTTTGGGTTTTTAAGGCGTGCCATTCCTGGCACTACATAGTTACAGTCCCTGAAACGTTCTACTTTCCCATTTTTCCGTTCGCTCACCGTTCGGTCACCGTTCGTTCACCGTTCGTTCAGCGTGCGTTCACCGTTCGCTCTTCGTTCACAGTATTGCGTTCACCGTTCACCGTGCGCTCGCGTTCACCGTTCACAAAACGTTCACCGTTCGCTCTTCGTTCCGTTTACTTTGCGTTCACCTTGCGTCCACCGTTCACTTAGCGTTCAGTCTTCATTGTCATTCGGAACTCCGAAGTGAAAGGACTTATCTTTTAGATGGTAAGGATTTACATGTTTTTTAATTAAATAACTTAGATATCGTGTTTGAAGAATAATTATTTACTTGCAAAAATTATCTATGATATTTTATATTTCTATTTTTATAACTCAGCTGTTACTTATTTCATGAATTTTTCCTGGAAAATAATTAATACATTATGTACCTACATGTATGTGCAACGATACTAAAATATTAACTTCAAAAAAGGGCAATGTACAAATGTTTCACGCACGGCATCAATTTGATTTAATTTTAAAGAACGCAAATGATTAATAGATGTATAATAATTAATCCAAGTCTTTTACAGAACAAGAATACATAAAAAAAATATTTCTACAGTAACACATATTTAAACTACATGTAGGTTTGCGAATTATGAACAGTACTGCAAATATTCAGTTAATTAAATATCTTTAGAGATAATTAAATTGATGGTGTGGTTTTAAATTTTAGAAAAGACCAACTGTTTAAAATAGTCTACTATTAGAGAAGGAAAATTCCTTCCTTCACCGTACCGAAACATATGTTTAAAAATATGTTTTTGCCATTCAGTATAATTAAGACCCCCCCCCCCGGTGCCTTTTCCCCCGAAATAAAATTCTTATTGAGTTTTTACAGTATATTTTAATTTATATTTAATTTTTATTGTAACACAAGAAAATCAGTCTTACAACCAACATCAAACAGTCATCAAACAATAGTATTTTAGTAAAAACTTGTGCCGACAGAAGTATTTTAAATTGGCAGGGAATATGTTTCACATTCAATTTAAAACTTAATCCTTCCAAGTATATATTCGAATTATTTTTTTCTGCAGAAATGCAAAAATCAGATCTAGAAATGATAGGGAAAAATATTAAAATTTCTTGGAATACTAAGTGACTCTTTAACCTCGGCATGTTCGGTGAAACGCGATTTCCACATCTCCACTGTGTCGAATTATTTTGATTGACAGCACAGCACAAGATACATGAAGAAGTTAGCAAAAAAAAAATAATCGTCATAAAAGAATAAAAAGGCACATAAATATAGAATACTTTGCAGGAGAATCTAAATAAAACGAGAGTTTTTATGCAGTACGATAACAGTCAATGTCAACAGATAATTGTGAATTTTAAAAAAAAATCCGTTATTTTACTCAGAATCGCTTTGGCACGGAAATACATGTACATGTAACGATTGTTTCAACCCCGTACAATGTAATTAATTCAGTCTATAAATAGTACTTTTATCTTCAGAAGTCCACATTATTTTATTTGTGAAAAGAATAAGCATAATTAGGGTCTTCCGTCTTCAGCGGAAGACTCTTCTATTATTCTTATGTTTCTTTTTCAATTTTCTTATTATTAGGGTCTTCCGTCTTCAGCGGAAGACCCTTCTATTATTCTTCGGTTTCTTTTTTACCTTTATTATTAGGGTCTTCCGTCTTCAGCGGAAGACCCTTCTATTATTCTTCGGTTTCTTTTTCCCCTTTATTATTATTTTTATTCTTTTTTCTTCTTACAAAATTTGTGCAGAGGATTTCTCCGAGATGGCTCGTTCGATTTTATCCAAATTTTCATGGTTAATGCATTGACATCTGAAGTTAATTCCGGCAAGTCCTTTTTTGGAAATTCCTTTTCAGTCGAGAGTTATTGCCCTTTGATCGAAATTTAGAGGACCTCCGTGTCTGTCGCATTACTCAAAAACGGCTCAAGCTAGAGAGCTGAAATTTTCAGGGATGATAGAGGACATGTTGCCATGTTGCACCTGGGTCATGATATTTTCCGGAACGTGTTGCCATGTTGCACCTGGGTCATGATATTTTCCGGAAGTGCCTAGTATGGAAGCTCGGTAGGGGTCAAAATTTAGGACTCGAATCAGGTCTGATTTTTAAAGACATTTTGCATCATATCTTTTAAAGTAAAATTATTTTGTTATAACATATTGAACAAAATTTGTGCAGAATGACAAGATCCTTAAAATGATATCAGGAAAAAAGTGCTGACTCATCACATTAGGGACCAAAAGGGGCTAAAAGTATTTTTCGATAACTCTTAAATGATCAATATTTTGCTATACAATATTGAAGCAAAAATATTAATCTTCACAATCT
>NW_026933821.1:0-5898 GCF_032062105.1 Saccostrea cuccullata
TGATGACGTAAGAGACAATCAGATACCTATTACGTCATAATCAATGCAATCAATAATATAAGTTAGCGGGTTTTAACCATCAAAATTACCTACAAAATTAATAACGTTGTACCCATATAAAACATACAAAATACACCAATTTGTCATTAAATAATACATGTTAAATTAATAAAGTCATTAAATCAATTATAGTTCATTTCTTTCGTTAACTGCAATTATTTACGGAGTTTATAAACATCGGGTTCAAGTTCCATATATTCCAAACTTGTAAACAAGAGTTAATCCGAATTTCGCAGGTACACTTTGTAAAACGTAACATTATTTTATTTTTAGATTCCATAAAATATTAAAATAATCACTCAAGCGAATCGATTGATCATCATCCGTCATGAAATAAAAAAAATCTGACAGTTTTTCCTTATATTTACATAGTGTTGATTCCGCCAATCCACGTGCTAGATGTCCCGCTTCTGTCTCTCCATTTGTCCCGCCCTGCACGTGATTTTTTTTTTAAATTACGCTTATCGATGAACCAGTACCAGTACATTGATGGAGAAAATAAGTAGATTTACTATTTGTATTTATCTCGGAAAAAGTCTGTGGAAATGTAAATATTTATATTTACAATGTACATGGCTTGATTGGTCGCGATCATCTACGTGCTACAAGCCTTGTCTCTATCTATATCGCTTCACACCCCGCCCTATACACGTGTGGTTTTTATAACCGCGCCTATCGATGAACCAGCATATTGATGGAGAAATAAAGTACATTTACTATTTGTATCTTTATCTTTGAAAAGGGCATTAAAAATGTAAATATATAGTAAAATTACCCAAAAACCTTGATGTTGACTGCCAGATAAGAACACAAAGCGGAACTTTTGTGAATTTATTGATAAAAATCATTTCCTATAAAATGAAACGATAAAATGATAGATTATATAGACTTTAGATTTTTATTTTTAATTTCAAAACCCTTACAATTAATGAAATGAATCCACTCTAGTATATTTTTGTTTTCAATTGTAAAATTCAAGAACTTTTTTTATGAAGAAAATCTCCAACTAACAAGTATTTTTTTGTAACATTAATGCCTACAACTATACAATTTGAAAATTTAGCAATCCATCATCTAAGATTAAGAATTATACCATGAATGATGAATCATGGCGTTAAAAATAGTGAACAATGTATCTTTTCAGGAGCTCAGCATTCAATATGATGTTTTTTAAACAAGCATTCTGAGAGTTTTGCATAAGCAATACGTGTCCCCTACCGGGTTTCCCTTTTATTCAGATGTCATTTTATAGTATGCAAAATTTATGTCCAACGTAAAGCTGCTTGATTTTGAAGTTATTATGCCTTTAACCTAATAAGATAATCTACATTAAGAGAAAAATCAACTCATTTTTTTTTCAACGTCTTTTTCTCCATTCATATTTATGTTGTCGTCGGAATTAAGCGCAGCACGAACTCGATCTTAAACAATTATGAAGAATTAAAAAAATGTCATTATTTTGTCAAACATCAATGAAGCGAAATGAAATTCAAACTTGACCAGTCACTCATCAAGATACCTCCTCATATCAAAATTCAGCTCAATATCCGCAAGCGTTAAGAAAAAAGTGTGGGAAACCAAGTAGGACAGACTGACAGCCAGACTGGGACAGACAGCTAGACGGACGGACGGACAGACAGATGGACAGACGGATAGACGCAGGGGAAACCTATAGTCCCCTCCGGTTTCACCCGTAAGGAACAGAAAAAAATTACAATTATTATTGGATATTTCTATTTATTAATTGATCGAGGACAAGTGGGGCACTTTTTTTAAATTTTCTCCATCATTTATTAATCAGAATGGTAACAAGAACTCATCTCGTTGCGAGCAACGAGAGGTCTTCCGTCCGATTCCGAAAAAAAGCCCCTGAAATCTAGCTGAAAATATTGCACGCAAGGGGGATTGAATCTAAGTCGCCAGAATGAAAATCCAATGCGCTTAATATTATGTACGCTATTTTGACCTCTGAATTTTCTTGTATATACAGAACCTCTGTATAACAGTGCTTTTGTCTTAGAATTATGAAAGGCCAGTCACTTTTCATAATTTCACGCCATAAGCCACTAGTTAATTTTCGCGCATTTTCTTTGGAATGTTCTATTTAATAGGTGTGATAGCATCAATGAAATAAAAAAAAAAAACGTTCATATAGCCTAAAATTTGATGATGAGAAAGTATATTTAATACATTTCACAAACTCCATTTATTATGTAAGTAAGTAACACTAAAACAGTGAAGCGGCTATGAATTTTAACTTTTTTTTGAAATATCATGTTTATCGCCAAATTCAACTATCCCGATTCATGAAGAGATTGAGATGTTTCGCCAAAAAGAATAGCTCACCTTACGACGGTCAAGGCATTGGATACCGTTTGTGCTCAATAACTTGAATAAGATCTTTGAGACAATAATGTTAATATAAACTCCGTTAAGCGATCTTATGCTTGTCTTATTTTGTCTTTTCTATTAGTTTAATATGGCACAAGTGTGCATGGGAAGAAAGTGGGTAAGTTTTATACTTATTGTATTCATTGATATTCTTTTTGGAAAAAAACTATTACTTGTAACAATGATTAAAGATCTGCTTTGCCGTGGTGCAATCAGAAGATATTAGGTATCGAATTTCATTTGCGCATTTAGTCTTTTCTTTTTCTACTTTGAGAACCAACCAAAACGAATTATAGAAGACGTTTAAGAAGAACTTAGTTGGCTTAGGTGGCGACCGGAAGTTATGATTACAAACGAAATGTCGCGACCTGGATAGTATTTATCATCATCTGTAACCTATGAAAGTTTCACATTGATATCTTTTACCGTTTGTGAGGAAATCCGTGGACAAAATGTCATTTTAAAAATCAGAAAAAGGTCAATAACTTGGCAACGGAAGCGAATTTCCGAAACATCTCTCAGGTGTATCAAATCCATTCAACAACACATTTGTCCTGAAAATTTAATGTAATTCCATCCAGTAGTTTTGAGAAATCGCGTCAGAAAAGTAAAAATAACTAGAAACGATCTCGTTGCGAGCAACAAGAAGTCTTCTGTCCGATTCAGGAAAAAAAAACAACTTAAAAAAAAGCTGAAAAAGTGATAAAAAAATTGGTCACAAAGAGGATTGAACCCAGGTCGCAAGCGTGAAAATCCAACACGCTTTTTTTCCTCTTTTATTCCCAACGCGCTTAAATTACGCTATTGAGTCCACTGCTCTAAATGTACTTGTATATACTTCTTCAACAATACACCCGGTACTCATAATTTCGCGCCAAACGCCACGAGTAAATCTTCGCGCCTTTTCTTTGGAGTGTTCCATTAAATAGGTGCTATAGCTTCAAGAAAATTAACAAAAAGGAACGTTATTTAAGCCTAAATTTCGAGGTTTAGAAAGTATCTTTAACAGATTGTACATATTCTATATCTAATATAGGTAAGTAAAACAAAAGAAGTGAAATGGGTATCATTTTTATTTTATTTTAATCTCCGGTTTATCCCCAAAGTGAACTAACCCGATTCGTTACACCTACATGAAAAGGTAGAAATTGTTCGCTGAAATACATGTCTCGATCTACGACGGTCAAGGAATCAGATATCATTTATGTTCAATGTTCAATGTTCAACTTTAAATATGTAGGACTCCAAAGTGCGATGGGACTCCAAAGTCCGATGGTCACGCCAAAGTCCGATGGTCTGCGCCAAACCCCGATGGTTTGACACGCTAAAGTCCGATGGCACAGAAAACAATTAACGTTTATGACGTCATAGTACTACTGCGCAAAAATGCGATGCCACGCCATGCCAATAAATAAATAAATACAAAATATCATAAATACGAAGACTAACCCTCGTCTTTGGATGTAGGTGCAAACTAAGACTTGTCAGTCGAACAATGAGTATCAACTCTAACCTAAATATCATAGGTGGGTGTAGGACTAATCTAAATCAGTCCAATAGTGTGCGAGGACTAACTCTAAAATCTCTCAGCCGGGTTCGAAGAAACACATTAGTGTTCAAGGACTAACCCTTATCATTCGAATGGTGTACAGGGACTAACCCTAATATCTCTGGTGGGTGAAAACAAAAAGTAATATTAGTAAAAATGTATGTGATACGAATCCTGAATCAATGGATTTTGAATGCAGAATAACGTCATGACGTCGGACTATTGTGACGTCATAAAGGTTAATTGTTCATCTGCACCAGCGGACTTTGGCGTGTCAGACCATCGCACTTTAGCTTCGCGCGTCTCATTGGAAACGAGCCATCGGACTTTGGCGTGACCAACGGACTTTGGCGCCCGTAAAGACTTCGAGCCATCGGGGTTTGGCGCAGTCCATCAGGGTTTGGCGTGACCATCGGACTTTGGCGTCACCATCGGACTTTGGAGTCTTACATATATATTTGAGAAAAGAATGTTAATAAAAACTCCATTAAACGATCTTTTAAAATATCATTTTCTTATTTTTGTCTCTTCTGTTTGTTTAATATGACACAAGTGTGCATGGGAAACCAGTGGTTACGTTTTATACTTACTATATACATCCATATTGTTTCTTGAAAAACTATTACTTATAACCATGATTCAAGATCTGCTTTTCCTTCGTGCAAAAACAAATGATAACAGGTATCTATCATTTGCACATTTAGTCTTTTCTTTTTCTACTTTGAGAACCGGCAAAAACCAATAATAGAAAACGTTTGAAAAGACCCTGGAATAAATCATTAGTTTTACACAGAATTGTAACGTTATTACTAAGTGATAATCCAAGTAGTCTTTTAAATATCATTTATCCCTATGTTAGTTTCGTTTAAGCATACGTTCGGATGCCTTCATAAACCCCTACTCGCGAAATGGTGGTGTTGTCAGATACAACCGCCATCTTGATACTGCTACAGATTTTTAAATGTTAATATCTAGAGTTCAGATTAACCAATATTCAAACAACTTATATAGTAAGCTTCAATAGAGGGATCTCTATTAGCATTCTAAAAAGAAATGAAAAATATTGAAAATCAAAAAAAATTATAAAACACGATTTTTTATCTTCGCGTCTCCTAAGGACAGGAATTATTGACGACGAACGAATTGTCGCCGTTTTGCCTACTCATCACGATATATCATTTGATTAAGTTTGGTGTCTTAATCTCTTACCATTTACAATATCTAGCTATGATAACTTCTCATTTTGAGGACAGGAAAACAAGCGGCCGGAAGTGAATTTTACAAAGATATTTCACGTTACTGTAGACAGTTGCAGTTTGAATAACATATGAAGAAATCATTACAAATGCTTTATCTATAAAAATATTTATGGGAAAGAAAAATACTGAAAATATGCAGTTTTTCTCTTATAAACGGAAGTTGTCGTTTTTTGTTTCCGGTGGGACTGACATATTTTGAAACTACAAATAAGATACTATTTTGTGCTTCAAAAAAAGTTTCAAAAAAGAAAAGTTAAAATTTTCGATTTCTTTGATCACTTCCTGTGACGACCGGAAGTGACGGCGGACTTTGTTAACCCAAATGGTTTTGCCTACTTTCTAAGATCTATTACTCATATAAGTTTTGTGTCTTCATCTCTTACCGTTTCTGAGATATGACTGGGAAAAAATTTCTTTGAAAAAAGCGGAAATCGGACATATCTGACGACCGGAAGTGAATTTTGAAAAACTGAAAATTTGAAGGATATTTTGACTCTCTATCATCTCTGAAAATTTCATGAGAATCCGTCTAGTCATTTCTGAGAAATCGTCAAAAAAAGAAAAGGGAAAAAAATTAAGAAGAAAAAGAAACAGTAGAATCACTATAAGGTCTTCCGTCTGAAACGGAAAACCTTAATA
>NW_026933822.1:0-5806 GCF_032062105.1 Saccostrea cuccullata
GATAGGCATAGTGAAAAAAACTGTTATAAATCTACTTTATTTTTATGTTGTGTAAATACATGAAGTTAAGATGGCATTTTCAACAAGAAGCCCAGGGGCCACAGCGCTCACCTGAGCACACCGGCTAGGAAAAAACACATATCAGATCAGAACTAAAAGTTTACTGAGGTGGGGGGGGGTGAATTTTAACCCCCGGGGGCTCATGATTTGAACAAACTAGAATCTACACTACCTGAGGATGATTCCATATAAATATCACTAACCATGGCTTTGAATACTTGAAAAGGAGATTTTAAAAGGTTTCCCTATATATCCTTATGTACAACTTGGGTTGGTCATTTTGGCCCCACCCTGGTCCCGGGGGTCATGATTTAAACAAACTTGAATCTACACTACCTGAGGATAATTTTATATGAGTTTCATCTTTCCTGTCTCAATGGTTCTTGAGAAGATTTTTAAGATTTTTTCCCATATATTCCTATGTAAAACTTTGGTTGGCCATTTTGGCCCCACCCTAGCATTGGGGGTCATGATTTAAACAAACTTGAATCTACACTACCTGAGGATGATTCCACATGAGTGCACTTTTCCCGGCCCAGTGGTTCTTAGAAGAAAACTTTTAAAGAGTTTTCCTATATATTCCTATGTAAAACTTGGGTCTGTCATTTTGGCCCCACCCTTGCCCCGTCATATATTTAAAAATTTGAAACTACACACCTAGGATGATTCCAGATGAGTCTCCCTTCCTGGGCCCCTGGTTCTTTAGAAGAAGATTTTTAAAGAGTTTTCCTTTATATTCCTATGTAAAACTTTGATCGGGCACTTTGGCCCCACCTTACCCCGGGGGTATATTTTAACAAATTTGAATCTACACTACCTGAGGATGATTCCACATGGTTTACCTTTCCTGGCCCAGTGGTTCTTGAGAAGAAGATTTTTAAAGAGTTTTCCTATATATCCCAATGTAAAATTGGGGGGCCATTTTGGCCCCCCCTAGCCCCCGGGGGGATATTTGAACAAATTTGAATCTACACTACCTGAAGATAATTTTACATTAGTTTCATCTTTCCTGGCACAGTGGTTCTTGAGAAGAAGATTTTTTAAAATTTTTATATATCCCTATGTAAAACTTGTGTCGGCCATTTTGGCCCCACCCTTGCCCGGGGGGTTATCATTTGAACAAACTTGAAGCTACACTACCTTAGGATGATTCCAAATGAGTGTCATCTTTCCTGGCCCGGGGTTTTGGGAAAAAGATTTTTTTAAAATGCAATTATTTTTTTTCTCTAATTCATAATTATCTCCCCTTGGATAATGGTGTGGCCCTTATTTTAACAAACTTGAATCCCCTTTTCCCCAAAGGGTTTTGTAGCAACTTTGGGTTGATATTGGCCCAGTGGTTCTTGAGAAGAAGATGAAAATGTGAAAAGTTTACGACGACGACAACAACGACGACAACGACTACAACGACAGACAACGGAAAAATTTTGATCAGAAAAACTCACTTGAGCCTTCGGGGCAGGTGAGCTAATAAAATATATCGTGCAACATGAGTAATTAGCCTAAAAAAAGGCAAAGGCATTTACGACGTTATTTCATTTTCTTAGAGATGTATATTTTAATGTAACCGCTCTGAGTTTTTTATTGACTTTTACTTGTGTAGGTAGTCAACATGTACCTGCATTAATATTGTTAGACTGTTAATTAATTATTTATTTTCTGCAATTGTTGAATTTCTTTTATTAATTACTACTTTAGTTTTATTTAATCTCGATCAAAATCCATTCAGTGCTTTCAACATTTGATACATAGCTTTTATAGTTCAATAGTCAATAAAAACTAAAAAACCTCATTTCTTACATTTCTATGCAAGTTTTGAATGGAAATGATCAAAAATTGTTTATTAATGTCAGATACACATTAGACCTAAGCAATAAATTTGAAGATTTTTTAATCTAATGCTGAAGATATTTTTTTATGACAAGAATTCCATGTCCCCTTTTGTAGATTTTGAAAGTAAATCTATACAAAATTCACACCGATTGATGCTGAAAAAAAGTTTGATTAGCATTTAATTAAAAGTATTATGTCATATTTAATTATATTGAAATTGTAAATCATTTCTGTGGATGTGGTAGTATTTTGCGCATAAAATGTCCATGTAAGACATGTTGCCTACGATCAAATCACTTCAAAATATGATTATATATAACTCTTGAATGGTGTTGATGTTTGATTTTCAACATCGATCATCTAAAACACGTGCTTCAGAGATAAAAAAAAATTGCCGTCGGTTAAAGAAAAATTGAGTGTAGGTCTATTCATATTAAAAAAAAAATTTCAATTTATTGCTTAGGTGTGATGTGTTTCTGACATAAATTAAAAAAAATTTGATCATTTACATTCATATTAGTAAAAACGTAGGAAATTCGAAACTTTGATCTATTGTATACGAAAAAGAAAAGAAAGTCATTTATATATTTACATATATTATGGAATGATCTCTGTTTTTATCTTTTCATATCGTCCCGTGGGGATCCGGGTTAGAATAGGTCCTCAGTACCCCCTTGCTTGTCGTAAAAAGCGACTAAAGGGGGTGGTCCTCGGATGAGACCGTATAAACCGAGGCCACGTGTCACGGCAGGTGTGGCATGTTAAAGATCCCTCCCTGCTCAAAGACCGTGAGTGCTGAGCATAGGCCTAGTTTTGCAGCCCTTCACCGGCAATGGTGACGTCTCCAGTGAATTAATTCAGTGAATTATTCTGGAGGAGACGTTAAACAGTATACAATCAATCAATCTATTCATATCTTTGGATTAAATTCATGCTGCATTTTAGTCTCTATCACGAAAAATAGTTTTGGAAAAAAAATCAAAGTCAACGGAATACAGACAATATGTTATGATCATAGTTTGATGATACTGTGAAATGACCGCTTTTGAAATTACGTTGTTTAAAGAAGAACAAGTAAATTAATTACATTGGCAAACTCTGATTTGGTCACGGCTGGGAAATGCATGACTATTCAGAGACTCAGAAAACTTTTATTATATCTTAATATAACCATTGGAAAACGGATGCTGGTACCACATTTATTTTCCCATATACTGAGTATATGAATATCTTGAATATTTAATAACTTTAATATGCTACATGTAAGCAAATGATTCTTGTTCAGATTAAGATGACGATGATTCTACCAGGGAAGGTTGATAACCGACAAAATCTTAATACACTAATGTAATACACTTAATGTAACTTGATTAAGCTTAAAAAGTTTCTCTCAAAAAAGTTTTTTTCTCTAACTAATATATGCACTGTTCTATTATGATTTTTATCAGTCTTAAGCAATCCAGTCGAGAAGATCCCAGCTAGGTCATTGTTACCATAGAGTGGCAAAGTGCATATTGGGCACATAAAAAACTTTAAATCTTAATCCTTTTTCACAGACAAAGGTAGCAGTGAAAGTGCACTTGCGATCAATCCAATATCCATTCTGACACAGAGTCACAATCCTGATTTCCACCCCATCATTCGGGTCACCCGTGTTCCAGTTCCAATACATCGTACTTCTTTGCTGGGTCCAGGTAAACAGACCCTCTTGATCTATATCACTTAACCCTATCCAGGTTTTAAACATCTCCATATTTCCGAACAGGCAGCTGAAAAAAAATATAAAACATAGTTACATGCAGACTTTTATTAAAACCTTTATCACACACTGTACATTTGTATGGAAAACCTTTTTCCCAATTTTTAAAATGTTGTTGAAGGAATTGTAGGCAGTAATGCATCAACAAAGGTTGAGGTGACTTGGGCCCCTCTATACTGACAAAAAGTTAAATTTTAAAATTTTACTCAAATCTTTGTATGTAACTAATCACTAATATGTGTACCTTTATAGAACACTATTTTTAACAAAAATAGAAACGTGATTTGAAAGATATAGATCTGTTATTGTGGTAGGGGTATCATGTTTACATTTAATTCCCATTGCTTTTTAACCCCCCCCCACTCTTTGAAGCCCTTAAAATATTCAGGCAGGGGTACAATTTTCTCCTTTGGCTGGTCACTGTATTTTATTCAAATGTACCTAATGTAAAAGGGAGAAAATTGTACCTAAATGCGCTCGCATGCTTTTTTAAAAAAAATGTAAAATCTAGCTGGCCTTTTCCATTATAAACAGATCGACGGAACTGGATTTTCTGACGTAAGAATGAATTCATATGCTAATCGAGGCACAGGCGATACTTTCAAACTGATAATCAGCTAAATAAAATTCGTTACGAGTGAGTACCACAAAAATACTAGGGAAAACATGTTGGGTTTTACTGTTTTCCGATATTTTTTATGCATTTGAGTCACAGATTAGACACGGATCTACATATGTACCATTTCCGAGACCACAGTAAAATTTATATACAGTTACAAACAATTGATAGAATATACATGATATATACTAATCAAAATTTCTAAATCCCTACGTAAGTTTTTGTTTTACACAGCTTTTTTATTAAATAATTCAGACAATATAAATTGAAAACTATACTGGATAAAAAGAGGCAAAATATTTTTTTTTTACTTAATCTAGTTATATTAAAGCACTTTAACACAAAATGCAGAAGAGTGAAGGCACCCTAGAATTAAAAAATTAAGTTCAATACTGTTTTTATCCTCCGTGCAAACGAATTAAGATCAAGACAATTGCTTCTCAAAGAGTTTACACAATTAAAAAAAAATCTTTTTTGAAGGTTATTCCATGTATGGACTAAGTCGTCCTCTATATTTCCGCCAGATTCTGCTGCTGGAACAGCGCTCAATCTTGGGCCATCTTGTCCCGTTCATGATCTATAGGGTTGAGATGTGGATGACATTGAAGCTTACCCAAATTGTTTGTATCCAATATTAATCCTACAGTACATATAAGGCTTTCTTAAACGCATTCCCCATCTTCCAGTTTGTTTCTAATAATTTGGATAATTAAGGAGACTTGAATTAATTTTTAATGAGTGCAGAGCAATTGCACGTGCAGATAGGTTCCTTCCACAATAGTTAGTAATTCTTCTGTAGTAGCCCTGTTGATGTGTCGTTGCAGTACGTGTATACGCCTTGACCATAGGCATTCCGGTTCCGGTTTAGTAAATTTCCGGTTAAACTCTAGGGTGGTTAAGTGGTATTTCTTGAAAATCTAGCATTTTAAATGATTATAAGGAATACAAGTAACTTTGTGCATCTTTCTGACGGTATTTTTAACGGTTTTACATAAAATAAACAAATAAAAAAAGGAAATACAACTTTCCTTTACTACCATCAGCTTGGACCATGGCAACTTCACTTGCACATTGTCGTTGTACATACACGGAATTTTAAAAAGCTTTTTTTTGTTTTTTTAAAAAACTAAAGATTGAGAACACATGGCAATTTAAATAAATGGAAATACCCCAAAAAATATGAAACTCGCACTTCATGTTTTTAACAAAAAGGGTCATGGATAGTAATTCACATTCGATTTCATTTTTTTTTGGCCGTAACAGGCAATCATTGAAAAATTAAGTCAAAATTGTGAACAACTAGCTAATTAATGTTATGGTTTTTAAATACTTAAAATAATAAAAGTGGGGACTTAGAAATTGTGACAAGTATACATTAGTTTAAAGTTTTGTAGCGTGTTTGGTGAGCAATTGAGGTCTACACGTATTCCCCAGTATCGGTGAATACAAGTTTCATGGATTTCTTGCCCTGAAAACCGTAAATGCTGAAAATTCATGCGTATTATTAAGTAAAAACGCATTTGCTGACCATATAA
>NW_026933823.1:0-5887 GCF_032062105.1 Saccostrea cuccullata
CAGGACCTTTCATTGGATTTTAAACTTTGACCTTGACCTTGGAGTTTGACCTACTCTTTAAAAACTTTAGCCTTGGTCATAACTTTTGAACGGTTAGGGTTAGGGCTTTCATATTTCACATATGTAGTACTTGTGAGAAGACCTTTCTTAATAAACCAAAAACTTTGACCCTTTGACCTTGGAGTTTGACGTACATTTCAAGAACTTATCCCTGGCCATAACTTTTGAACAGGTGGTGTTGGGGCTTTCATTTTCACAATCGTATTTCTTGTGAGAAGACCCTTCTTTGGGTTATAATATATTTAATTTGCATTTAAGAAAAGTTTAATCTTCACTTTGTTGCCATACGGGTCATCAGTGTTTCACAAACACATCTTGATCCTTATATTGAGAGGATATAGGGGTTTCATATTTGACATGTGCATTACTTGTGACAAGATATTTCCGAGGATACTATGATTTCTGACCCTTTGACCTTGACCTTCACGATTGACCTTATTTTTTTTTTTAAAAATCAACTTCAGTGATGATTTTTAAAAGGGCGTTCATATTTGACACAATATGCCATAAAAAATGATAACACCGAAAGCGGGGGACCACAATTTTTTGAATTGCTTGTTATAAAAAGCAATCAAATATGTATTTTATGAAAAGAAACAGAATAATTCTTATTCCAAAATGACTGTTGAATAAGATTGTTAATGTTATACAATGGAAACCATACATGTATTTGATAATATTTGATTATTTTTCCTGGTGAATTTTCAGATAATTTGAATGGGCATTAATCCAGAGATTTCTTTTTTCGAAATTTGACTGATCAAAAAAAAAAACCTTTTAATTATAAAAGTAATTTTCACATTGACATTTAACAAGGGCACCGCAGAAAGAACTATATGCGGTATATTGCATATATTTGCCCCCACAAAAGTCAAATTTTGAAAAATTCTTGAAATGTGCTGAATTCCATAAATTGTATAAAAAATATGAATTAACAGAATGTATTATAGATTCCAAGTAGTTTACTGATTATTTTTGTTTTTATGACGTCACAAACTCGTCCGATTTTATATTTTTTAAAAAAATGACAAAATCGACAAAATTTCAACAAATTTAGCTATAGAATTTATAGAGCGCAAGTTTGCTCATGAACGATATTTCATTGATATTATCATTCTACACATTATATCAAAATATTGAGCCTGATCAGACCTGCGCTCTGTGACTTTTTCTCAAAATATCGAGGTAATATATATATTTTTCTGTAGAAATCATGGAAATTTTCAATTTACGTCATTTTCGTGACGTCATTTCAAACATATGACGTCACTGCTAATGAAAATAATCAGTGCTTTGAAGTCAGCATATATATCCCCGTTTTAGAACATATTTAAAAGTTTCTCCGTCAAAGTTTGATTTGGGGGGCAAAAATTGGTTATTACCGAATAAAGTCCTTTTGCAAAAGACCACATCGATCCTGATAAGAATTAAATTTAAGGACAGACGATACGTTCCTTAACAATATATATTTTTTTTCCAAGATTCTCTCATTGAAGTAAAAATGCTAACTCACAAAAATTTGAGGTACCCTACCCGGCATCTGTGCTACTTACTGATCCTGATAAGAATTTATTACCTGTCTGACGACCCAATTCCTCTACAAGAACGTTTACTATAATATTATCCCTTCTCCCTTTTTTCGCAGAACTATTATGGGGGTTGTTCACTCTCCTCTTGTAAACACATCAATCATAGATATGAATGATGGTTTTGAATTGTAAACTCATAACTAACACTTTGTTTAATTATACATGTATACGTATATATCTCTTGGGTTTGTTTACGATTCCAGGAAATATCATACATTTTACTATCAAGTAATGGTTATTTTATTGCTGTATTGAGAATTTCGGTGATACGATCTCATTCTCCACAGAAGAGAAATGCTTTTTTAATTTAAATTCAATGAAATAATTTCCGCTGAACATTCTTTCAGCACTTAAACAACAGCACACCCCACAGATTTTTAGAATCATCGCATTGACAATACCAGGGGTAATTACAAGGGGGAAGAATCAAAATAAGTGATATCACGGGTAATTAAAGATCGGTAAATTTAGGACGTCAATGTCCTCGTCCTTGATACTGACATAAACGCTAACGTCTGTCGATATACCTTAGTAATGAAGATTGAAGAAATATTCATAGACGGATTTTTTTCAGTTTCTTGTCCAAGTACATCTAATATAATTATTGATCAGAACCTATCGAATTTACTGAGCTAAATTATTCTAATTCTAATGTCGGTCGAAAAATACATACCTAGGTCAATTTTTACAGGTGGGCCATTTCATTTTACTCCAATATTACACGAGGAATTTTGATTTGATTCTGCTTTATTTGAAATATAATACGATTTGATATGATTTATTAGCCTAAGCGTAATGATAGGGTTTCTCAAACTTATAGTAATAAACAGACATTAAAAACAAATACCAGTAGTATGACTTGAATCACCAATGAACGAAATTATAAACATTATAAACTTTCCCTTTTCGGAAACGAATGTTCAGATTGCACAAATTAAAAGAATGATTGATTGATTCTTGTTTAACCCCCCTCTCGAGAATTTTTCATTCATATCGAGACGCCACCTCTTGCCGGTTGAGGGCTTCAAATTCCTGACCTCTACTAAACACTTATGGTCATTGAGCAGTGAAGGATCTTTTTTATGCCAGCACTTACTGCGACAAGGGACCTCGGTTTATGCGGTCTCATCCGAAGGAAGTGTGATTTGCGCACAAAGAGAAAACTATAAATAATATTATGATATAACTGTATAAACGTTTATGTCAAAGTAAAACATTGGGGAAAAGATTATCTGTATGTACATGTTTGACTGATGACCTCCATGGCAGCTCTTGGCGAATTTCTCAAATGTAAGTCAAACTCCCTGGCCAAGATATAAAAAATGTTCGATCGTGCAATTCAACACTTGACAATTTGCAAATGGCTTGTTTAATAATAGAGAGGTTAAAAACAATTGTATATTTCCTATGTTTCCGGAAAATGACACCATTTTCATTTAATTTTCAGGCCAGAAAGGAAGGTGCACCAAGAAGCTTTTTAGAGATTGATAAGTATATAATTCAATATCTTGGGGAGGAGAAAAATATAAATATTATATTATATATTTTTTAAGGAGAGGGATTGTGTATTTTGTGCTCAAAAGGTTCACATGTACAGTTCAAAGGGCTACATGTACGAAACCATGTTGTATACTACAGTAGTTCCTTAAAGAGGAAGCCTTTCCAAAGAAACTCATCACCCAAAATCCAATCACGATTTGCACGAGATGCTACTGATCATCTAGGGTGTTGTGCAACACGCCTTTGAATTTGAGGGTTAAAGATCTACAACACGATCTTGAAGAGGAAGCATAAGATTATCATTTGTTGAAGTTTCAAAAGAGATCATGCGCCGTCTAACACAGGATGGAAGGTTACATGCCCTTGGTATGCTACAGGTTGGCCCAAGACAGGTCGCTGTCGCAAAGGCATTGAATATTTCCCAGACTGTTACAGTATCAGCAGATTATTGTCTAGACATCGTGCTGCAGGAACTGTTCAGGACAGATCACCGGCCGGTCGACCAAGGGCAACAGCTCAGGATCACGACAGATTCTTCCGAACTATTGTCTTGTAAAATCGTCTGGTAACATTAGTCTCAACTTCAAGGGATACTTGCTTGGTGATGAGTGGCCAGACCATCAGGAATCGACTGCACAGACTTCACTTATACGCCCGGCGTCCTCTTGTCATTCTTTGTTTGAGGGATCGTCACGTAACGGCCCCACTCCAATGGTGTCGTCACCATCAACGCTAGGATAATCGCCGATGGAACCACATAATGTTCTCAAATGAGTTGAGTCACTGTGGACTTCTTAGACAGGGTTTTGTCCCGACGTAACGAACGTTTCCATTGCGTTAACGTCATTAAACATCGGTATGGGGGTGGATCTGTAATGGTAAGCATCAATGTAACCGGCAGAACAGACTTGCATGTTGTTGCATGTTGTAGCTGGTCGCGTCACAAGGCAATCCTACTGGGAAAACATCTTGGCACCCCACGTTGTGCCCTTTGAACGTCGTTATGGCCGCCGTTTCATTTTTTTCAAGATAACAATGCCTGATATATTAGGACCCAGATCGTTACAGCAGAATATCACCACATTACTAAGACCCGCACTCAGTCAGGATATTTCCCCTATCGAACATGTCCGGGACGTGATTGGACAGTGGATACAATCTCCTGCCAATGCCAAAGAACTTGCTGCAGCATTCCAACAGGAATGGAAATGGGATAACCTTCCACAAAATGAACTGGAACGTCTCGTTCGGAGTATGCCACGCCTAATCCGAGCTAGTCTGGCCAATTGAAGGGTTTTACCTGCTTCTGACTCTGTTTCACAAAGGTGAATAATTTGCTGAGTGACCTTGTGTTGGTGTCGACCTTTATTCTGGAGAATCTGTCCTTTACTGACTGTACATAGGGTTTCGAAATAAATGCGACACGGAACCTTGGTTCATCCGAAGGATCGGTCTTCGCGTCCCGTTTTTGAAATTCGAACCAGCGAAGTAAAGATTAATAGCCATTCTCTGTAACCACTTAAACTTAGTTGCCTCGCATGGTCACCGATTTTGATGAAACTTCACCCATGCTTAGTACTTGACACCAGAAACAAGTATCAAACAAAATTTCGTTGCTACGTGTCTCGGTTGCTATGGCAACAGCCGGAAAAGTTTGAAAAATCGAGATTTTCAGCCACTTTAAATCTTGACTAAGGCTTAATAAAAACTAGAAAAAGCAAACAAACCATTCTCACAAAAAATTGACACCTTGATTTCACTTATACTGTAAAGAAACTGTTTAGAATATATCTCTAAGTAAGTGGTAACCAAGGGTACATTTGGAATACATCTAAAATGCTGAAATATGCTGAAAAACGCTCCGTATTCACTAATGGTAGGTGTTATATGCTCAAACTCAATCAACGACTCAAGAAAAACAATGAAAATGTTTGACCTTAAGTATATATGTATAAGCAATATTATTCTATAAATAACTTTTATGGTTGCCATGGTAACACAGTGTAACCATGCAAAACTAGTAACTAAGATTGGGTTTAATGGGAAGGGAATTGACCGCCAAAGTTGATGATTTTTGCCTTTATTCTTATTCTGCCTACTTCTTTTATGCTTTGTTATTGTTGTAATTGTATGTCGCTTTATTGTTTTAATATTCGTCTTTATTACATTTCACTTTGACTTTTATCCTTCTTTATTTTGCTCTTACTTCTATGTTGCTTTATTCTTGTAGATTCATTTTACTTTCTTTTCAATTGATTCAGTTTCTTAAATGATTATCTCTATTACGAACGTGAATTCAATCACAAAGAATGAAGCATATTCAATGAAGACGAATACAAGTTGTCAAAATTTAGTGCCGCATTATAACGCTAGGTGGCAGGGGTGTTCGCTACGAGTGTTGGTAAAACTAGGTAAGCAAACCCGGGCCGGGGTTATTCGAGATTTTTCAATTTTTCTGCCTTAATACTTTATCAATCGAACTTCTGAACTTGATCCAATGATGGAAACTCCATATTTATTTTCTCTGGTACACAGGAATAGCGGCCTCTTATTTCAGACATAACTTTATATAATTTGCTGAATATGTTCATTGAAGGGCCGACCCGACTTTTTGTAAGGGTAAGGGTCAAATAAGGTTAATGTAGTATAGTAGGGAAAAATTTATCAAATTTGATACTATAGAAGAAGTTGAATCTAACCCAAAACCAAACCCCGCCCCGAAATAGGATTTCAATGGC
>NW_026933824.1:0-5843 GCF_032062105.1 Saccostrea cuccullata
AGTAAGGATTAAGTCACGCTGGACGTCAGTTGAGATAGAGACACACCAGAGGTCAGTATGGATAAAGTCACGCTGGACGTCAGTAAGGAAAAAGTCACGCTGGAGTTCAGTAGGGTAAAATCACGCTGGACGTTAGTAAGAATAACGTCACACTTTGCAGCACAGTTAAGGTTAAAGATGGAAATATCGGCGATTTTTGTAGATAAAAAATACATACTTTATTAGGATGTGCGATTCTTTTCAGGACTTCACTGATATCAAAATAATGTAATGTGGTTGAAATCTACATGTTGGGGACTTTAAGATTTTTTATTTAGACTTGTCACGAGATGTCGACGTCACATGATTTTAGCAATTATACTTGCAGTTTAGAGGTCATCTATAAATTCCAATATTGCAAGGGCATTAACCAAGTTAAAAATCTTAGTTTAATTTATAATCCTATTCAACACTATATGTAGTTTGTGAAAAGTGCTGCGAACCTATATAGATTCACTTTTTTAATTGCTAAAATTTATTTAGTTGGACGGAAGGTTGAATATTTTGCTGGTCAATTACATTAAATATAATTAATTTATTTGCAAGATTTCATGAGGTTCGCAGCACTTTTGAAATATCTTAAAGCTTCTTGAGTTTTTGTGTAAAAACTTCACTAGATACATTGAGGGTATGCCCTTGCAATAAATCCATTTATTAGGGCCCTTCTATTACTTTTTCAATGAATCTGCATACAAACACACGACAGTATCACTTCTCTGGAGAATGTGCAGACAGTTTATAAATAAAATACTAAAATAGACATCGCATCCAAGTTAACGGCCTTTTATTTAATTGCAAATAATATTTAAATTGAGAGCAAAAGACATTTTTCATTGTATAAAATGTGACTTGATCAGCCTCTCTCTGTGTACAAACTGCGTCATTTTTTGCGAGATGACGTCACATTGCAATTGACAAGTGCATCGCGATCGATGCGTCGTTTATATACTGTTGCGTAGGATTTAACAAACGACAAAACTGCATGTAGCAGTAAGTTTGTATGTAGTATACAGCTATCCAGCTGTTTGAAATAGCAAATAATTTCATTTTGTGGTATTTTGAAGACCTTATATCATGTGTGACGTCATAGTTAACATTTCCCGTACAAATTAGGCCCCGTCTCCTTACTTTAACCTTAACTGTGCTGCGTTGAAATCAGTAAGAAAAAAGTCACGCTGGACGTCAATAAGGATAAAGTCACGCTGGAATTTAGTAAGAATAAAGTCACGCTTGACGTCAGTAAGGATAAAGTCACGCTGGACGTCAGTACAAAGGAACTGACCAATCGTTTTCGTGCTATCGAAACCAGTCGTACATATCTGGCGAAATAGGAGGGGGACCCTGATTTATTAGGCAGAGATGATATTTGAATAATTACATTAGGATGTTACCAATATTTGTTATTGGTTGTGATTTACCAATTATGTTCTTGGGTTATTCAATACATAATTACGAGTAATATGTTATTGGTTCTTACATTTTAGATAATGTCCTCCCTGTTAAGAGCGTCTGCTGGGAAGAGGGGGCACGTGTATGAATATAAGCCCTTTGGTTTTAAAGGAGAGAAACTGGCAGTCACTAACCACATCTTCGTCAAGCACCTTACGTATGATGACTATCCCTACCATTGCACTCTGTGTGACTTTGCTGCTATTCACAAGTCCAAGTTTCTGAAGCACCCCAGATGGTATTTGGAGCACAAGATGAGGGCAGGGGAGAACGCTGACACTGACAGTTCTGTTTTTATGGCAGTCCGTGACAACTCCAAGGTTTTGCAGGAAATGATGAGGTCGTTGACGGTGGAGGAGTCGATCATCCACTGGGAGTCCAGGAGGAAGCCAGAGACTCTCCCTGTTGCCATTTCCTCTTTGCCACCGCCGTCGCTGCCATCTTCCAGCTCCATTTCCTCTTTGCCACTGCCGTCGCTGCCATCCTCCAGCTCCATTTCCTCTTTGCCACCTCCTCAGTCACTTGCCGCAGCTGCTGTACCGAGCGACCTAGCTTCGGAATCTTGCCTGCCCGAGCTGTTGACTGAGGAGGACCAGAAGCTCCTTAAAGAGTTCTTTATCCAGTCATCCCTGAGAGAGGAGAACGCCCGCCTCCGGAGGGAGATAGAGCGGCAGAGGCGAGTTATTCGGCAGAATCAGACCACTATATCGGATCTTAAGAAGAGGGTGGATTCCGGACCTGTTCCTTCTTCAGACTTCAAGTTTGTTCATGATGGCCCCGGCGAGGGGGGAAAATACAATAATATCCCCCGCAGACGGTCCCCGAGGAAGTCTCCAAGGAAATTGCAGTCCGTGGTAACAGTGCCGAGGAAGATTCTTCCGAAGCCCCCGCGACGACCTACCGAGCACCAGTCTCCTTTGGATGACCTCTTTAGACCTGATAATTTCCGGTATAGTCTCCCTTCTATAATAAGAGACATTGATACATTTATATTTAATTGTTAATTTTGAGCAGTAAGTAATAGTATAGGGATGAAAATATCCATGAAGTATTCATTTTATGCATTGTCAAAAATTTGTTGTTAATCGGGAGATAATTTTAGGACTGATATGGTTTTTGGACTTTATGTGTAATTTAAAAAAAAAAATTATTTCAAGCATGCATTAAGTCTTGTAGTGAGAATTATTTACCTTTGATATTTTTGCTTGCCGAGACCTTAGTGTCCTTCCTCTTTTCTGTAATCCTGTGAATGAAAATAAGAAAGATTATACATTACTTGTTATTTGCAAGTTAAGTTATGTGTTTAGATTATTAGCATTAGCATGATGTGTACATTGTATTTATGTGCAAGTATAGAAGATGAATTTATCAGAGGCTGCAAATATTTTGTACATCCATTTAAAACTCGTTCTTAAAATGGCAGTTATTAAATATTAAGAGCCATTCTCTGTAATGACTTGAAATTTTATATAGGAGCTGTGGCACGCATAGTCTCAGAATTTCTCCAAACTCTCTATGGTAAAAGTCTTTGATACCCTTAACTAAAATCAGGCAAAAATTGGTTGCTATGTGTTATAGTTACCATGGCAACATGTCTAAAAGTTTAAAAAATGACATTTTTTACCATGTTTAGAGCCCCATAATTAACATTTGCGGCAAAGCAAACAATTGGCATTGACTGTTTCCAAAAGTTGAAGGCCTGTTGCCTCAAATGCATGATAAACAGGTTTGGTAAATCAACTATTACATACGTTACTATGGTAACAAATTATTAAAAAGTAAAAAAAAATATTCATTGAATTTTATAAAGTCATACAAGTAAAAATAAAAAGCAATTATAGGATGAAATGTGATCAAATAATAGAGAAAAGAGCCTTGAAACATATACCAAGAACAAATTATGATATTTCAGTTTGGTTGGCAATGGTTGCCAAGGTTTTTATAGAACAGAGAGCCTTCAAATTTACACTCTGTATGTTTAAATCTGATCCTATCTTTTAAGAAAGCACATTTCCTCATAACTAATGATCAATTTTTAAAGATGTTGGTGTGGTCCTTATTTTCCCATTTAAAAAAATTTAGATCGGATTCTTTAAATAGAGCGTTGCTATGGAAATAAGCAGAAAAAATATGCTTAAAAATCTGAAAAATATTTTGTTACCTTGGATACGTACCCTCAAATGTAGATTCCCAAAACTTTTATGATTGATATTTATAAACAGCTGACCTGACTTTTAATTTTGACTATCATCCAATCTCTAACTGGATGCAAGAAGCTGGCACACAGGGTTTAATATTGATATAAAGTTCACAAAATCGAACATATTCCCTTCTTGGTAACCATAGCAACAGTGTTGTTTTCTTCGTCAAGTTTTATCAATATGTGATATTCAACTTAAGTTCTAACAGATAAGTACTATTCAAGCTGAGTCCTTTAATTTGTTTCTTGATTATATGGCAATTTGATTCTTAATGCAGCGAATAATAATTCACTTTTAAGCACTGGTACTTTGTTTCCATGGTAACACTGCAAAGTAGCAATTATACCCAATATTTCTTATGGTTTTGGTGTTGCAAGGTCCTAAGGATGTATATTTGCCAGTCTTAAATTTTCATGTTTTTCCTCAAGACAGTAGCATTAACCCAATCTTAGTTACTGGTTTTGCATGGTTACACTATGTTACCATGGCAACCATTAAAGTTATTTATAGAATAATATTGCTTATACTTATATACTTAAGGTCAAACATTTTCATTGTTTTTCTTAAGTCGTTGATTGAGTTTGAGCATGTAACACCTACCATTAGTGAATATGGAGTGTTTTTCAGCATATTTCAGCATTTTAAATGTATTCCAAATGTACCCTTGGTTACCACTTACTTCGAGATATATTCTAAACAGTTTCTTTACAGTATAAGTAACATCAAGGTGTCATGTTTTTGTGAGAATGGTTTGTTTGCTTTTTCTAGTTTTTATTAAGCCACAGTCAAGATTTAAAGTGGCTGAAAATCTCGATTTTTCAAACTTTTCCGGCTGTTGCCATAGCAACCGAGACACTTAGCAACGAAATTTTGTTTGATATTTGTTTCTGGTGTCAAGTACTAAGCATGGGTGAAGTTTCATCAAAATCGGTGACCATGCGTGGCAACGAAGTTTAAGTGGTTACAGAGAATGGTTATTAATTGAAATATTATAATTCATGTACATTTTAACTTACTTACCTTATCACACTGTACTATGCTCTGCTCATTTTGTCTTCATGAAATTATGATTCTATTACATGTATATTGATTAGTGATATGCATGAAGGTTGGAGTTGTAGTTTCATAGTTTGTAAAATTTCTATTTCTTCATTTCTAGAGATGTAAATTTTTGAGGAGTTGATACACATTTTATGATGTAATCTTTGTGAAGTAGGCCTACAGCATTTATTTTTGAGTAATCTCCCTTGTGCATATCTTGATTACCTGTATTCCTGGAAGTCTTATTTTGTTGCTTTTGTTATATGAAATACGTCACGAGGCATTGTGTTTTTGCGTCGCTCTATTATGACGTCACAATGAAAAACTATAACCGCGAATTAGCATGACTAGCTTTCGACGAGGGATAAGCTCAAAAAACTAACACACAGCGATTTCTGGGGATATTGTTTAGATCTAATTACTTAATTTTATATAGGGAAAATCAAGAGAGGTATAATAATAAAGATAAAGTCATGCTTGAGGTCAGTGAAGATAAAGTCACGCTGGACGTCAGTAAATATAGAGACGCGCTGAACGTCAGTAAAGATAAACTCAAGATGGACGTCAATAAGAATAAAGTCATGCTTGACGTCAGTGAAGATAAAGACACGCTGGACGTCAGTAAAGAAAAAGTCACATTGGACGTCAGTAAAGATAGAGTCACGCTGGACATCAGGAAGAATAAAGTCACAATGGACGTCAGTACGAATAAAGTCAAGCTAGAATTCAGTAAAGATAAAGTCACGCTGGACGTTAGTAAAGATAAAGTCACGCTGGACGTCAGTAAATATATATATTATTATAACAGTAACTTGATCCGAAGGGTCGTATCACGTCGAATCACAGGCGCGGATCATCAGATCTAAGGAGACGCGAAGCGTCGAGTTTGATCTGATGCTCCGCGCCTGTCAACGAGACGTAATACGGCTCTTCGGATCAAGTTACTGTTATAATGATAAATTTATTATATACCCCCTTATAACTAGCTAAATATAGCAGAATAAAACTTTAGATAACAATTGTATAATATTTATCCATAAAACAAAGCATAATAACAAGGGACTTTTTAACGCGCAAGAAAAAGAACGTCATGTTTTTGCGTACATCATCAGT
>NW_026933825.1:0-58687 GCF_032062105.1 Saccostrea cuccullata
TTCTTAATAGATATGTTTATTTTTGAATATTATAATATATTCAGATTTATATAGTAACAATTACTAGCCCTGTAATTGATCGTGGTCCATTATTTTAAAAATCATACTACGTTATGTTGCACTAGACCTTCTACATTAACATATACATTAATTTTAATTTTTTCTACACTGGACTAAAAATAGATTAAGAATTTCCAACAACTGAGATATGATTTAGCAAACCTTGAAATACAATGTTTACTCGCCTTAATGCTCGGGGAATACTGCTCTTAGCGTAGGTTAATTGTCATATTGTCCTCTAAAGAGCAATTATTGTATGATATTATTAACTTTTTATGTGAAGAAGCATGGCAAGACAGATAATAGGTAAAATGTCTTCGGAATTGTCGGCAAAGATTTATCTTAATTAATACTAGTAATAGGAATAATTTTCAAAAATCCGTGTCATAAAAATCCTAAGTCATTAACAAAAATATCCTCCAACTTTTATCGCCTATTTGAATATTATTTCAAATATAAAAAAAAAACTGTACTTTATTTTCTGCAGAACAACTCAGAATTATGCAGTTTGGGTATTTTACGAAATTCGAGTGTATATGACGTCATTTTGAATCGCCATTTTGAGTTTATTAACACATTTTAAATCTAAACGACTAAGTTTTCCGAATTAAAGTGATAATGTAATATAAGTGTTCTATTGTCATTTTACATAGTTGTACTGCGCTCAGTAAGATATTCACAAATCCTTTCTCCTATGTAAACGACATAAAGAAATAATTTTAAAAAGAATGAATATCCGCCATTTTGAATCGCCATTTTGACTTTTATCTTACAGATGCACCACCATTCAATTGTGAATAGTGAGATGCAGAGAAAAAACAAATCTGTAATGTATATGGATATTTACAAATGTAAAAACCTGAACAAAGCAGAGTATAGAAACAATAAACAAATATATCAGAGAAAATTCGAATTAAGTGTACAAATGACTAAATTTTCTAAGTAAAACTAATAATGTTAGCATTCCATTGTCAATTTCATAGTTGTATTACACTCAGTGAGATATTCACACATTATTTCTCCATTTTGAACGATATTTAGAGAAAATTAGAAAAATTGGATGTCCGCCATTTTGAATCGCCATTTTGACCTCTTTAACGCCATTTTCATGAAGGCCAGCATATTTTTTTCGGATTTAGCATACTCGAATTAGGTTAAAAAAGTATGCTGGACCAAATAATAATTATTTGCCGTTAGAAGTTATTTCTAGCCTTCTTTTTAAAAATCAGGACCCGACTAAAAACACGTTCCAAAATAAACAACATATCCCAAACAACACAAGCTTTCATATTTACCAAAAAGGAACTCTTTCTATTTTACGAAAAGTGGTGGAGAAATGGGGCTCTTAAATTAAATGGAGGAAATCGGGACTGTTGAGAACCACAGTTAACAAAACCCGTGTCACCTACAAAACAGTTTGCAGTGAAGTACTTAATAAAAAAATTAACAAGGATTTAGTAACCCATGATAAAGACAACGCGTGACAATAGCATTTCCTGTGTTGTGCTGATGGACTTGTATCAATTCCACGTGCTGTCCGACGTGCCATGGACCAGGTTTCTAGCTGCGGAAGGTAGAAAAACCGGTTTAAATCGCGGTTCGAACTATCAATAGGCCGCACAAACTATACTCTCGTGCTAAATACGTGGTGTCCTCTTGTGGCTGGGAACAGAAACTCTTATTCATTTTGGACAATTGCTATGGTGCAGGGTTGGTAAGAGGAGATGTACAAATCACACAGGAAACTGTTCATTCAAGAACGGATATTTTTATTCAAAGGCTTTTGAAAAATGAAATAGGACAGGTAGAACATTATTTTTTTTATTTCAAATATGTCCAATCCAATTAAACTCGAAAAATTTAAAGGTGATGGTAGTCAAAATGTTGTTCTGTGGTTGTCAAATTTTTTTCAATGGGCACGATTTTATGATTTATCTGATAACAAGATTGTTGATGCGTTTCCCTTCCATTTAGAAAGCCATGCAAAAGTTTGGTGTGATTCTTTACCTTTTGAACAAAAATCAAATTTAGATACTATAAGAACTTTGTTTCAGGAAAGATTCAGAAAGTTTGACAACTTTTTAGATTTGTCGGTGCTGCAAATGAGACAAAATGGTACAGAATCAGTAGAAGATTTCTTCACAAGAATTATCAAAACTGCTTCAATTATATATATCCCAGAAAATGTTGTTTTGTCTGTGGCTATGGATGGTTTATTAAATGATATTAAACCTTTTGTATCAACACACAATCCTCAAACGATGGACAAATCAAGGCAAACTGCACTGTTGGCAGAAAAATCAAAATCATGTCAAATTAACACTTTGGAAAATCTGTTGGTAGAGTTAAAGTGTGTCAAAGATGAAATTGAGAAAATAAAAGTTAATTCTGGCATTCAAAATTTTTCTGAGAAATTAAATGAGCAACCACAATATGCACAACAACCATTCATTGTTGTGTAATGCCAAAAAACATTTCTACCTGAGAAATTTCATGGCACATCAAAAGCACACAACAATGCAGAAAAACAACAGACAATATGCACTACAAACTCGACAGCCACAACAATATCGGGTCCCACGACAACATACGTTTACTAATATACAGAGCAAGGGTAATACTAATCCTACTAAGTCACCAAGGCAATGCATGAATTTTCCTGCATGTAAATTTTGTTTGGGAATGTGCATGGGCAGAAATAGGTGTCCAGCTAGAGATGCTGTGTGTTATACGTGTCAAAAATTTTGTCATTTTTCAAGAGCATGTAGACAAATACGGAAGCGCAGTCGAGGATTAGCGGCGGTTTCTGACAAAATGAAAAATAAACAAACAAATAACAGGTTTACTGTAAACAAAAAAGGCACGCAAAAGAGTGAAGCAGTAGAGGCTTTGATCAGTTTTGCAGACAAATGCTATGTCCCTGTATACATTCAGCATTTTAAATTCAATGCTCTTCTAGATAACGGATCCTCTATTTCTGCTATCAAGTTTTGAGCAAATGTAAAAATAAGAAAGACCAGATTAAAGTTTCAGAAATATCAAATATAACCGGAGCAGGAGGAATGTCACATCCGGTAAATGGAAAAGTTGATTTACAAATGAAAATAGGAGGTCTCACTTTAAGTCATACTTTCTATATTATTGACGCATTGTGCAATCTGGTCATTCTGGGAATTGACTTCATGAAACAACAAAAAGCATGTTTAGATTGGGGCTCAAGAACTTTGCACTTGCAAGAATTTTCAGCCAATATCAATGTTATGAAGTCTAAGGCAGGATTGGCAAGAGCTGCAAAATCAATTATAATTCCGCCAAACTCTATGATAAACATTCCTGTTAGATTATCGCGTACTAAAAACAAAGCCACGGTGCTATTAGAACCAAGGCTAGTAAACGGACAGGTCTTGCGGTTGCAAAATGTGTTGTTATAAATAAACTTAGACACGTGTTTATGCAAGTCACGAATACTTCAAATGAGCAAATAAATATTTCGGCTGGAACAATCATAGCATTGGTGAATCCTGTTGATGACGCGAATATATTTTTGTTGGATCAACAAAACGCGAAAATTACTTCAAGTGAAAAATCAGTATTTCTGGATTTATCATCTTCTATTCTATCTGAGAAAGAGAAAGAAATTTTTTCAAATATTTATAAATAAAAACAGTGATGTCTTTGCAAAAAATTTATCAGAATTGGGCAAGTGCAATGTTTTTCGTCATTCAATTGTTACTGAAGATGATAAACCAATAAGATCACAGCCATATCGTACGTCTCCAAAAGCTAAATCAAAGTACTGAAAGTACAGATGGGAGTTGATTATTAGATTAATTCGATGTATGATTGATTGATTTATATTGTTTAACGTCCCTCTCGAGAATTTTTCACTCATATGGAGACGCCACCACTTGCCAGTGGAGAGCTGCAAATTTTTTTTGACGAAAACTCAGCACCCATTGAGCAGAGAGGGGTCTTTTTCGAGCCAGCACCTACTGCGACCAGGGACCTTCGTTTATACGGTAACATCCGAAGGACCGGTCTCCAAGTCTTTCGGTGGGATTCGAACCTGGATTCGATGTGTGTAACCTTGCCCACTTTCCAAATTATACTTATATTAATGCTTCTTGATTGAGGTATGTGAGAAGCAAATGTATAAGTGGATTTCGTGATCCTACAGAGTCAAAGCGGTATGGTTTGTTCTACTGTAAATCCCTTTTTATTAGAAATTCATTTCCGCGTAACTAAGCGAGACAGTGTGATCGCGAAAAATTCTCTCTCGCACATATATAAGTACTCTTTACAGTTTAAAAAAAACAATAACCACAATTCGTAAAAAAAATTTTGTTATGCTAATAAATAGCTACATATAATGACTATCTCGCGAAAATAAGACGTCTCGAAAATTAATTGATCTACAGTATTTGAAAATATTTTGAATAATATGCCAAAATCTTGTTTGATTAATCGTTTTCCTCACAGATCTTAGATGAAGGCATGGAGCTTGTACTTTCAGTATCTAAGATAAAGTGATGTTTTAAGATGAAAATGACATTCAAGACGAATTTGAGAGAAAATGAATAACGCACCCATTGGTGAAAATGCAATTATCTTAATTTTGGTATAAATATTGACATAACTTGATCAAATATCATCAAACGATTACGACATCACAACCAATTCATGAATAAAGTTGACAGCGTTTCTCGACATAATGAAATTTAATTGTGCTAAACGTACAATCTGAATTGGTGATGAGAAAATTAATGGAGCTTTACTTTGAAGGTATTTCACAAATATACACTGTATATATTTTGGTTCACAATATTCATCTTGTAAAATAGGAAAAGACTATTCAAGCCCATATCAACAATTTATCATCGATAGTATAATGTCTAAGTGTAGGGTTAATCTATCAGATTCAGAAATTACATTTACTACAGCAAAATTTGTAACAGATTTATACACACCAGGTATTGAGTTAAAAAAAATTAGTTGACTTTTTTTCACAGATTGAGCAGGAGTAAATTCTGAAAAAAAGTTCAATAGCTAGGTTGCTTTTTAATATTTTTTATTATATATACGATTATATTATATTTTTTGTAAATTGCTAAAACCCCATTTCAAAATCTCTTGTACATACAATAAAATAAGTTCAATGATGCTAAAAAATGTGAATATAAGTATAGTTCATGTAGTATATGTGATGTAACAGATTGGTGTATTTCATACTTAATAGAACGCGTTCGATTATGACATATTAATTAATTTTTTGACTGGTATAATTCTTTTTAAATTTAACTTTTTATATTTTTGAGATCGATTTCCGTGAAATCTAATTAAAATTGCAGCGAGATATTTGTTAAACCACAAAGCATAATTTACGTGTGTATTTGGCCTTTTTTCCCCAAAATGTGTATGCATTAGTATTATACAGATCTGTGTTAGAGGGAAATTGGATACCTCAACATCCATCCACGTCCTTAAAATATTCAATGTGCCAACAATTTGCAATAATCTATTTCCACTTTTTATCTTGCTTAGTCAAACAGTCATCACGCAAATTGACTTTCACTATACTGACTGTATAACTGTACAGCTTTCCATAAACAAAAGAAATCAGCAAGCTTCATATTTTACGCATATAAAAATCATCCTGTGTATACTTTCATTTACTAATAAAGTAAAAGGCGAGAAGTAATATTAATCTATGCAGTGGGTCACTTCTGTAGCAGTGGGGAGATCTTATCTAAATTAAGCTTTACACATATTAGAGATATGCCCCCTGAGTTATCAATCAGCCTGAGTCAGTTGCACACACATACATGTATTGTAAACAAAACAGATAGCTTAGACATGAAGTTTTATTCTCTGTATTCTTTAAATTTTATAGACATCTGATTACTAGTATTAAGCCCATTATTTTATTGTCTAAATATACTGTATCAAAACTTTTTCTGTTTTTAACCACCAGAATACCATATGTTTTCTCATCATATTGCAGACGTTTTGTTAGTAGGGAATTTCCTGTCTTTAAATTAGAATACATGCACAATGTATGAATACATATCGGAATCGGTATGATTATTTTGGTGACAGATGCTTAAGAGGAAATCAAAATGACAGACTAAATTTAAATACTGAGTGATTGTGGACTATATTGTCAAGAATGATAATTTCTTTATAGAAAGTATAATGGGGAACTATTTTCTTATTCGCAATGATCATTTTCCTTGGTGGCTGTTTGTCAGTTGCACTTCCTGTCTTGGACCACTGACATAGACTCGTTGATATAATCAACTCCCAAAAAGAAATTGAAAAACAAATTAATGAAATGCTCAAACATGACATAATTGAAGAGAGTACGTCTTCTTTTGCGTCACCGGTCGTGTTAGTTAAAAAACCAAATAATGAATACAGATTTGCTATTGACTATCGCAAATTAAATGCAATAACACCCGTTCAAACGTTTCCATCAGTGCGCTTGGAAGACGTTTTTGATGCGATCGGACAAAATAAAGCAAACATATTTTCTACTTTGGATTTGGCTTCTGGCTATTGGCAAGTCGCGTTAGATGAAGATACAAAACACAAAACTGCGTTCATTACGCATGATAATTTATATCAATTCAAAAGAATGCCTTTTGGTCTTGTCAATGCCCCAGCAACTTTTCAGATGCTCATGAATATGGTTCTAAAGGTTCTAACGTGGAAACATTGTTAGGTTTACATCGATGACATTATTGTATGGTCAGATAATTTTGAAAATCATTTGAAAAATCTAAATTTGATTTTTGATCGTTTACGACAAGCAAACTTGACTTTAAAACCTCAAAAGTGTTCATTTGCAAAACCAGAGGTCACATATCTGGGTCATATAATATCTACAGATGGAATAAAAGTAGATCCTTCAAAAGTTGACGCGGTTCAATCATTTCCATTGCCACAAAATCAGCATGATATACGCAGTTTTCTCGGATTGGCAAATTATTATCAAACAATTTTAAAGAGGTACTCCAAAATTGCATTGCCTTTAAACAGGCTATTAACAAAAGATACTCCTTTTAAATGGACCAAAGATTGTCAAATTGCTTTTGATACACTTAAACAAGCCTTAACAACAACACCCGTTTTAGCCTATCCAGATTTTCAAAAACCATTTATTTTGTCATGTGATGCGTCAGGTATGGCTATTGGCTATGTTTTATCCCAAATGGGAGATGATAATAAAGAACATGTAATTGCATATGGAGGAAGAGCTCTAAATAAGTATGAAAAATCATATTCCGTGACTGAACAAGAAATGCTCGCGTTGGTGTCAGCAATAGCGCATTTTCGGGTATATTTGTTAAACAATAAATTTCTTGTCTACACTGATCACAAAGCATTAACTTGGTTAAAAACAATCAAACACACAAATGCGAGATTAATAAGATGGGCATTAAGATTGCAAGAATATTCCTTTGAAGTAAAACATCGACCGGGAATAAAACATCAAAATTGTGATGCACTGTCTAGAAGGCTTTATTCAAAACAAGCTAAAACTCCCGAACAAAATGATGATGATATAATTCCACATGAGATAACAGAGGTTACATTTATATTTCCAAATGACAATCAGCAACATATCTTGGAAATGAATGACACTTTATCAGAAAGGGAAAACAAAGTAACAAACATAGAAACAAGAATGAACAAATTAAATAAGAACAACAAAATTGTCCTTATTTTAAACACATGTACAAATATTTACAAGATGGCACGCTTCCAAATGATCCGAAAAGAGCGAAAGCAATCCCATACGAAGCTAATCAATATGAATTGGTACAGGGCATCTTGTTTCATATTTTTCAACCCAGGTCGAAAAATAAATCAAACCCAGAAGCGATATTGGCGTGTCCCCAGTCTTTCAGAAATGATGTTCTGAAATCTTATCATGATTCATTAGCAGGTGGTTGTCACTTGGGGGTACATTGAACATATTTTGCAATAAAGCAAAAGTATTTTTGGCCAGGGATGTATCAAAATGTGTATGACTATGTTACGTCATGTGATGTGTGTCAAAGAGTAAAACGGGATACAGCAAGTAGGGCTGCGCCCTTAAACCCATTACCGGTAAAAGGGACATTTGCCCGATGACATATGGATATATTGGGAGGTTTGCCAAAAACAAAGCAAGGGTATCAATATATTTTATTGGTTACAGATTCATTGTCACACTGGTCAGAGGCACTACCTATGAGAACACAAGAGGCAACTGAGGTTGCACATTTATTGTACAAAGAAATATTTACGAGATACGGGGCTCCACGTACGTTGGTCAGCGATAGGGGACAAAATTTTATGTCAAAAGTTGCCCAAGCCTTGTGTAAAATATTCCAGGTGACCCGGCACGTCACTAGTTCATATCATCCACAAAGTAATGTGGCATGCGAAAGAATCAATTCTACAATAGCTCAATCACTCAGAGCGTATTGTCAGAAGAATCAGGAAGCTTCGGAAGATATTTTACCTAGTGTAATGATGGCTTTCAGGATGAGTCCATCAACCCAGTCGACAGGGTACTCCCCTTATTATATGTTGTTTGGGAAAGAAATGACATTACCCCTCGATGTTTCATTGATCCCCAGGGAAGTTTTGGAGAAAGCACCAAAAGAGTACATTGATGCTTTACTTAACAAAGTGAAAATAGTACAGGAACTTGCGCAGAAAAACGTGGCTAAGGTTCAAGAGAAAAACAAAAAGCGATATGATAAGAAAACTAAGGAACCGCAGTTTAAAATTAGAGATGAAGTTTTATTAAAAGTGATGAAAAGAACTCCAGGAAAGAAACATAAATTAGAGCCTAAATGGGAAGGTCCTTATTATATAGTTAAGGTTAATCCGAATCATTCATTTAGGTTAAGGAGGTCAAGCAACCTTGTTGAACTAAAAGCGTCGGTGCATGCAAATAGTTTGAGATTGTTCAAAGACCCAAGAGATTATCGTCCCCCAACGGAAGCGCAAAATCTCCAAAGACAAAATAATGCAAATGACATTGTAAACAGAGAAAACGCGCAAAGCCAAAAGAAACAGAATAAAGATGAGTGGCAAACGGTAGAAAAACTGTTGAAATCGAAATGGACGAATAATAAAAGATATTATTTAGTGAAATGGGCAGATGGGTCGCAGCCTACTTGGGAACCTTCGAATAATATATCACAGTTGTTAAAACAATTGTATCATTCGTCTTCAAAACGCAGAAAAAGAAAATTCTAAAACGTGAGTATAATATGAATATTAGTGTCAATACAGGTAATAAAAGTTAACTGATCGTTAATACAAGAGGTCGAAATCGAAGAACAAATGAAAGCAAGGGGAAGTATTTCCACAAGACGGATAAAGAAAGGAAGGGTATCGTAATGGAATAAATTGAATTTTGTTTTTAACTTCTATATATGTCATACATTTCTTTCTTCTTTGGAACGTCCAATACCTTTTTCATCTTTTTCATACGTATCATTCATATATATCTTCTATCTTCTTCAACTCTTTCCATATCTTTCATGTCATCTGATATATGGGAGTTTTAGGTAAAATTTTTTATCCTTCCTAATTTACTGCGAGAATCATTCCTCCTTTCAAGATCGAACTTAAATAAACAAATACTAAATGATGCGAATTAAATAAAAGAAAAGCACGTTATACAGATATATTAACATACGATAGATATATATATGCTCGGGTTCTATAAACAAAGGTACCACTAAATTCTGGAGTTAATGGAAATATTTTCTTGTTAGGCATGTTGATGATCGGATAATTAAAAACTGAATGAAGAAGCTTACTATTTTTACGGTTGTGAAATGGTTGGAGGAGTTACCTCCCGTTACTTGTTTGTATTATAATATATTATCAATGTAAATATTGTAATTAATTGGTCAATTGACATAAGAAATATACAAGAAGTATTGATAAATGATGTTATGTCAGATTATAAGAATTGTCCTGTTAATAGTAGGCTAGTTTGGTCTATTTTGTAAATACAAAATCAGGAAACTTGTGAACATTGATAAAGTTGGAATACAAAGGGTAGTGCGGCCAACTGGTCTACGTCTGCATCCTGGTACATTACCACTTGGCGTCTGCAGCTTGGTATATACAACTTGGAAGGAGCTATTTGCCGTGTGTTACTTGTCTAGGTTAATTTGCTGTTTGCCATTTGGTGTGGGCGAATTGTATTAGTCGCTGACTAAGGTTATTTCAAGTGTTAGAGGGTAGAAGAAAGTGTACCCTGTGGCAAGAATAGCAAAGTTGTATTGTTTTAATATATTGAAGCCACTTGGCTGTCTAGAGTAGTTAGCTACTGGTTAGCAGAAGACGCCAGGCAGGTGTCTGTTGACCTGTATGATTAGTTGATCATTTTGGAAATTGTCACAAGGCACCAGGCAGGTGCCAGTATCATTGTATATATATTACAAAAGACAGTTAGGTCATTTGATTTAAGGACACTAGGCAAGTGTCATATTATCTGTATATTTTGCATTAATCATACCCCCAGTAAAACTCGGTAATCCGAGTAGGGACCCACTGACCGCTCAGGTCCGACACGTTACAAAAGTGGTGACAGCGGTGGGATTTTACTGGAGGTATGGCTGAACGTAATAAATCAATTGAAGATAGTCTTAGGGAATCCTTAGATAGGATGGAAGAAAAGCTAAAGAGGTATCGCCTTGACCAGTCGACGCCTATATCTAGGGGACATGACCAAGTGACAAGCCGTGACAGTGGGCTCGCAACGCATCGGTCAGATGACTCATTTGATTATGACAGAACATTGAGAGACTTCCCAGAAAATAGATCACAAGGAAAGAAAATTGCATTGAGTCATTGGGATAAACAAACAGACATCATAAGGGACACACCATCCAGACGTCCATATGACGGAACAAAACCAAAAGTCCGATTTGCCGATGAGCGCCATGTTGCAGAGAAACAGTATGACAACTGGTTATTAGACAACTTGGCTGAAAGGACATATGCGCGACAGTCATCCCCTGATCCATTTGTCCCTGACACATATCGTCAGACGGAAAGAGACGATAGAGAGAGAAAGCTCACAATCAAGCCTGCTACATACGACGGTTCAAGCTCTTGGCTGGACTACAAGTGTCACTTTGAGGCTTGTGCCAATGTGAATGGTTGGAATGAAGAAAAGAAGGGATTGTTTCTAGCCTTGTCACTACGTGGCCAAGCTCAGGCTGTCCTTGGCGATTTACCAACTGACAGAGGCCAACATTATGAGACACTTGTCAAGTCTCTGCGAGAAAGGTTTTCTCCTCCAAACCAAACTGACCTATACCGGGTACAACTTAAAGAGAGGAGACAAAAATCAACAGAGACACTCTCTGAATTAGGCCAGAGCATCAGACGATTGACCAATTTGGCTTATCCAACTGCGCCAGGTGACGTTCGTGAGACACTGGCAAAGGATCAGTTCATCGATGCATTGATTGATTCTGATATCCGCATAAGAATCAAGCAGTCACGCCCTGCCAATTTGAATGAAGCAATTAGCCTTGCTGTGGAACTGGAGGCATACAACAGAGTAGAAAAGAGGGACAGAGAACTCAAAGGTCATTTGAGAACAGCCTTTGTTGAAGAACAACCTGGCACTGACAAATGTAATAGTGGCCAACTTGCTAGTTGGATGAAATCTGTTGAAGAGAACATGAAAAGCATAACTGAAGAGCTCAGGGAGCTTAAGGTCTCTAACCAGAGAGCACCTTACGACAACAGGTACAAAGACACAGGGGCAAGTGGCAGAAAGCAGGAGATAAGATGCTATGAATGCAAAAAGCCAGGACACATCCGACGTAACTGCCCTCAGTTGAAGAGAAGGCAAAAGCAGTCAGATGACAGGTCTGGTAAAGAATCTATGAAACAGGACAAAGGAGAAGGGAAAAGAGCATCAGAACCACAGGTGTCCGTAGGCCTCGGTTCATCTATAGAGGAGTGTGGGTTGTACATTGATGTAAATGTTCAAGGGGTAAAAGCTAAGATTCTAGTAGACACTGGTGCTACTGTTACCCTTGTGTCTGAGACACTGTACAGAAAGTTACCTGCATCAGTGAGACCGAAGCTTCATGAGGTACAGCAGACCATCATGTCGGCCAATGGCACTGCTCTGTCTGTTCATGGGAAGTCGGAATTCAATATTGGCATTGGCCAGTTGACATATCACAATGAGGCAGTTGTTGCTAACTTAAAGGCAGATGGCATATTGGGTCTAGACTTTATGAAAAGAAATCACTGCAAAGTCGATGTTAGCAATGAAGTTTTCGATGTCAATGGTCATGAAGAGAGAATGACAATTGAAGGGTCGCTTGGGTGCTTCAGAATTACAGCAGCTAAGACAGTGAGCATTCCGCCAAGGAGTGAGATAATTGTTCCTGGTAAAGTGTGCGTTCCAGAGGGTTCAAGTCTGCCATACTGTGAGAGTATTATTGAACCAGTTGACAAGTACAACAATCAGCAGAGCACACTAACTGCGAGAACGGTGGTAAAACCTCAGGAAACTGTGCCAGTTCGACTAATGAACATTGAGCAAGAGTCAAAGGTGGTGCACTCTGGGACAGTAATTGGACAACTTGCTGAGATAGACACAGTGAAAGACACAGTGTGCTGCGCAAGGATCTAGCTGATCTACTTTATAAGAGTAAGGACAACATGACTCCTACACAGTTCAAGCAGGCAGAAGACTTTCTGTTAAAATATACCAGCTTGTTTGCAGAAAATAGCTTGGACTTTGGCAGGACTGGAATAGTCAAGCATCATATCGACACAGGTGACAATAGACCTATTAAACAAAGACCACGAAGGGTACCAGCTCATCTGACAGATGAAGTCGACAAAAATATAGACGATATGCTTGAAAAAAGAGTCATACAGCCCTCCAACAGTCCATGGTCCTCACCTATAGTGTTGGTCAGGAAGAAAGATGGGACGTATAGGTTCTGTGTTGACTATCGTCGCCTTAACAGTTGCACTATACAAGATGCATACCCTCTCCCGAGGATTGACGAGTCACTTGACCAGTTGTCTGGGTCTACCTGGTTTTCGACACTCGACCTCTGCTCAGGCTACTGGCAAGTTGAAATGGCATCTGCAGACAAACCAAAGACCGCCTTTACCTCAAGACGAGGCTTGTTCGAATTCAACGTTATGCCGTTTGGCTTGAGTTGTGCCCCGGCAACTTTCGAACGCCTCATGGAGAGTGTCCTTGCCGGATTACAATGGGACATTTGTATGATATACCTAGACGACATAATTGTCACTGGCAAAACATTCGAACAAATGCTTGACAATTTGGAAAAAGTCTTTGAAAGACTGAGAACTGCAAACCTAAAGCTTAAGGCCAAGAAATGCTGTCTCTTTGCACGAAGAGTGACATATCTCGGACATGTTGTTTCGGAGCAAGGGGTATCCACAGACCCAAACAAGATAGCAGTTGTCAAAGATTGGCCAATACCTGCAAATGTCACAGAGCTTAGGTCATTTTTAGGCTTGTGTGGATACTATCGGAGATTTATCCAAAACTTCTCTGCCATTGCCAAGTGTCTACATGCTCTAACAGAGAAGGGAAAACCATTTGCATGGACTTCGGAGAGCCAAGAGGCATTCGATTGCCTGAAAAACCATTTGGTTCAGTCCCCAGTGCTAGCCCATCCGGATTTTATTGTTCCATTCATATTAGACACAGATGCTAGTGACCAAGCGATTGGGGCAGTGCTCTCACAGAATGTAGATGGCAAGGAGCATGTCATAGCCTATGCCAGTAGGACACTAACGAAATGTTAAAGCAGATACTGCGTGACGAGAAAAGAACTTTTAGCTGTCGTGCATTTCGTTAAGCATTTTAAGCACTACCTTTATGGCAAAGAGTTCTTGATTCGCAGTGATCATGGTTCATTAAGGTGGTTGTTCAAGTTCAAAAACCCCGAGGGTCAGCTGGCCAGATGGTTAGAGACCCTGAGCACCTACAAGTTTCAGATCCAACATCGACCTGGCATACAGCATAGAAATGCTGACGCCTTGAGCAGAGTGCCTTGTCGACAATGTGGTTATGACCCTGATTGGGAGAAATCAGCACCAGATGATAAGAGTGTCCAAGATGCAAAAGCAGTGACACATGTCAATGCAGCTCTTCCAGTAAACCCAGGCACAGAGCCTTGTCACAAGATGCAAGAACTTCAAGACAAAGATTGGGACCTAAAACTAGTGAAAGGCTGGCTGCAAACAAAGAGTCGACCTTTGTACCATGAAATAAGTGGACTTGGGTATGTCATAAGATCCCTTTGGTCACAATAGGAAAGCCTTTCCATTGAGAATGACATCTTGTACAGGAGGTACCAAGAGGACAGTGGCAAGTCATCTTGCCTACAGGCAATAGTACCCAGCAGTGAGCGTAGGACAGTATTACAATACTGTCATGATATTGAAACAGCTGCTCACTTAGGTGTGACTAAGACACTGGCACGAATCCGTCAAAAGTACTATTGGCCAGGTCTTCAGGCAGACACAAGAGCCTACATTGCAGGCTGCGAGAAATGCTCTAAGAGAAAGAGTCCTCAGAAGAAAAAGAGAGCACCCATGGCAATTGTCGAGAGTGGAATGCCAATGGACAGAATCGCAACCGATATCCTAGGTGAACTGCCCATGACTGACAATGGCAACAAGTACATCCTTGTTATATCAGACTATTTCACCAAATGGACAGAAAGCTTCCCAATGCCAAACATGGAGGCTGCAACAGTTGCCAAGATCTTAGTTGAGGAGGTAGTATCGCGATTTGGTGTTCCTTCCAGTATACATTCACACCAAGGACGCCAGTACGAAAGCGAACTCTTCTCAGAGGTATGCCACGTCCTGACATAAAGAAGACTCGCACCTCACCTTACCATCCCCAGAGCGATGGCATGGTCGAGCGCTTCAATAAGACCCTTGTCACGATGCTTAGCGCCTTTGTTAACGAGCACCACTCAGACTGGGATAGATATTTGCCTTACGTCATGATGGCGTATCGAGCATCAGTGCATGAAACGACTGGGTTCACTCCCAACTTCATGATGTTTGGTCGGGAGGTATCTACCCCACTTGACATTATGTTCGATATGCCTAATGCAGTCAAATACATCCCCAGTAATCAGTGGGCTTTGCATCTCAAGGAGACTATGGAAGATGCCCATAGACATGTAAGGGAAAATATAAAAGCGGCTATGATCAGGCAAAAGCGATATCATGACCAGAAGTTATCCTGGCAGCAGTTTAAGAAGGGTGACGAAGTATATGTCTTTTTCCCTGTCCGGAAAGCGGGATTGTCGCCGAAGTTTACAAGCTACTGGCGTGGTCCGTACGAGGTCCTTGACAAAATGACCGACATTACCTACAAGGTAAACTGTGGACCAAGGGGCAAGCCACAAATTGTGCATGTGGACAGATTGCGTCTCAAACGTAGTCAGACGTTAAGGGATGAGGTTGTAGAGGACAATAGTCCTCAAGAAGACACTGGTCAAGACACTGAGAAAAGTATCACTGGCAATGAAAGCAATGACATAGAAGCACCTCCAAGTGGAGACGACTTGGTTGTTAATGAAGGTGGGGGTAGAATCAGAAGACCACCTACCTGGTTGCAAGACTATGTGTTAGATTAAGTGAACACCGAGTGAGCAAATGTAAATACATAACCATTTTGTTACTTATTTTGCCATGTTGTAAAGGTCATGCGGGACGCATGTTCTTAAGGGGAGGGAAGTGAAATGGTTGGAGGAGTTACCTCCCGTTACTTGTTTGTATTATAATATATAATCAATGTAAATATTGTAATTAATTGGTCAATTGACATAAGAAATGTACAAGAAGTATTGATAAATGATGTTATGTCAGATTATAAGAATTGTCCTGTTAATAGTAAGCTAGTTTGGTCTATTTTGTAAATACAAAATCAGGAAACTTGTGAACATTGATAAAGTTGGAGTACAAAGGGTAGTGCGGCCAACTGGTCTATGTGTGAATTCTGGTACATTACCACTTGGCGTCTGCAACTTGGTATATACAACTTGGAAGGAGCTATTTGCCGTGTGTTACTTGTCTTGGGCTAATTGCCGTTTGCCATTTGGTGTGGGCGAGTGGTATTAGTCGCTGACTAGGGTTATTTCGAAGTGTTAGAGGGTAGAAGAAAAGTGTATCCTGTGGCAGGAATAGCAAAGTTGTATTGTTTTTATATATTGAAGCCACTTGGCTGTCTAGAGTAGTTAGCTACTGGTTAGCAGAAGACGCCAGGCAGGTGTCTGTTGACCTGTATGATTAGTTGATTATTTTGGCAATTGTCACAAGGCACCAGGCAGGTGCCAGTATCATTGTATATATATTACAAAAAGGCAGTTAGGTCATTTGATTTAAGGACACTAGGCAAGTGTCATATTATCTGTATATTTTGCATTAATCATACGCCCAGTAAAACTCGGTAATCCGAGTAGGGACCTACTGACCGCTCAGGTCCGACACGTTACAGTTGCATTGTATACATGTATTTGTGTTTTGCATGTGTTTGTTATCAATAAAGTAACAACTACCTTCGGTCAAACGTCAGAATTTGCACTTAGATTATGCCTAACTCGAAATGCATGGAATATACATTAGTTGAGCATACTAATATATTACTCACTTAAACTCGAACAATCAAATAAACAAACATTTAAGTTTAAACTCTTCACATGGGTGGTACGCTCAGGTTATGCTGCAGATAACATTTTGTAAATGACATTCAAAAGACTGTTTGAAAATTTTCTTGAAACACTTCTATCGAAGATTTTTCCTTTCGTATAAAAATCAAATTTGGCTATAAAGAAAAACGAATTGTTGAAAATCATACCAGATTTTCTTTTAAACGCCGTTCTATATTTTTTTTCTCCTTCAAGCCCAATATATTTTTTTCACTGATTAGATTTTTTTTATCAATAATGACTACAATTTTTATTAATGTTGAAATGTGTTCGTGCTTTTGAACATGTTAGGTTTAACATTGATTTTTTTTTTACGATTTTTGAATTTATTTGAGCTAACAATTATTGCCTACGGATGTGTTGAAAGATTGACATTATTGTCAGATTAAATTTGATTGAGTATTGATTTTACATGTATATGTACAGTAACAATATTTTATTTAAAAAGTACCTACCCTGCAGAACAAGGAAAACTCATTTTCTTTTAATTGTGAAAAGATCACAGAAGGTAAATTTTTGTGGTAACTTCTTTTTCTGGTTTAAACGAAAAGGGTACTGATTGGACGTTGAAGTGTTTATTTTTACATTTATGATTATTTTGTGAATGTCATTTTTCCTGCAGATTAATGTTTACTATTCTAAAGAGTGTTGCCGACTCCACCCAGGTAAATGCCTAGGCAGTTGTACACGAATCGATCTTTATGTACATGTAAATTTTGTATATTGTGTTGTTTTCGTATATATAATCTTATTGTGCATAAAACATATTATTCTTGTGCATGTTTAATAATATTTTGATTATTTTATGATGCTGTAGTTTGCTAAAGCCATCTGAAAATTAAGCGATATTAGCTTAAAGTCTTTAAAAAGTGTATTAAACAAATCTTGAGGACAAGATTTTTGTTAGTGGGGGGAATTTATCATAACAAATATTGCACTGAAATAGGATTGTGACACAATTTTGTGTATTTGCACTCTTTGGCTGAGTAGTCTGGTCCGATTTATAGAAAAAAATACTTCTAACGGCAAATAATTATTATTTGGTCCAGCATACTTTTGTAACCTAATTCGAGTATGCTAAACCCGAAAAAATATGCTGGCCTTCATGAAAATGGCGTTAAAGAGGTCAAAATGGCGATTCAAAATGGCGGACATCCAATTTTTCTAATTTTCACTTAATATTGTTCAAAATGGAGAAATAATGTGTGAATATCTCACTGAGTGTAATACAACTATAATAAAGATGATAGAATGCTAACATTATTAGTTTAACTTAGAAAATTTAGTCGTTTGTACACTTAATTCGAATTTTCTCTGATTTATTTGTCTATTGTTTCTATATTCTGCTTTGTTCAGGATTTTACATTTGCAAATATCCATACACTGCAGATCTGTATTTTTTCCTCTGCAAGTCACTATTCTACAATTGAATAGTGATGCAGCTGTAAGTTAAAAGTCAAAATGGCGGATATTCATTTTTTTCAAATTATTTTTTAATGTCATTTTCATAGGAGAAAGGATTTGTGAATATCTTACTGAACGTAATACAACTACGTAAAATGACAATAGAACACTTATATTATCACTTTAATTCGGAAAATTTAGTCGTTTAAATTTGAATAGTGTCGATAAACTCAAAACGGCGATTCAAAATGGCGTCATATACACTCGAATTTCATAAAATACCCAAACTGCCTAATTTTGAGTTGTTTTGCAGAAAATAAATTACAGTTTGTTTTTATACCCCCCGATTGAAAAGTGGGAGGGTGTACAGTAATCGGTATTTCCGTCCATCCGTCTGTTACGCTCTGGGGTACCCATCTCTTATCCGCAACTAATCTCATACCAATGAATGAAATTTGATGAAACTTAACCTTTATTACATATTGCCATTGTGACATCCTATTTTACTTTTTGATCCGACATATATTTTGGGTTTCCCATAGCAAAACATAGACACACTGTCATTATATTCATATGGGAGGCGGGGGTATCATTTAGTAAGCTCATTGCTCACAGTACCTCTAGTTTTATATATTCTGTATTAATTAGTCCATTTAATATGAACAAACAAAAATACTAGAAAAGTTTCATTTTTTCTTGAAATTAAAATAAACTCTACCTAAGGGTTTCCAAATTTCCTCCTCGTATTTGACCGTGTTCAAAAGTCCCCCGTCCACCGAAAATCACTCCTGGATTGCCGTCATTATCAACTCGCACTTTACTTCAACATCCCTCAGCACATCATCAAATATAACTGAAGAAATTCTTGTACGTTTCATCTAACACTTTGTGATAGCTTTTAAATTAGTACTAAGAGCTTAGTATTATCCCCTAACATCTTCTATCCCAGCTTTATTTGCTATATGTTTCAGTCTGTCTTCAGAATTTTGGTATTTTCAACACCCAAGGAACAACACATTTATGTTCAAATGTTAAAAGTATATTTTGTTTTCCAAAACCGTATGCCAAATGAACTAGAGGTAATGTGAGAAATGAGCTCACTAAATGATACCCCGCCTCCCATATGAATATAATGATAGTGTCTATGTTTTGCTATAGGAAACCCAAAATATGTGTCGGATCAAAAAGTAAAATAGGAGATGCACTATTGCAATATGCAATAAAGATTCTGTAAAAGTTTCATCAAATTTCATCCAATGGTATGAGAGGAGTTTCGGATTAAAGATGGGTAACAGACGGAGGACGGACCGATTATTATATCCTCCCGCTTTTCAAGCGTGGATATAAAAAAATCTCTGATATTCAAGTCGTGAAGCTTTCTATTTTGTGACCGTATAGATTTCTTTTCTTTTGGGGTAGAAAGGTCATCACGTACAAGCTTTCGTTCCAAAAGACTAAGCCACTCTTGACTTCGATCTATTCAACACTTCTCTTGACAACAAAATTTCCATGAACACTCCAAGAACTTAACGAGGCAACTTGATCCTTTGTTAGGATAGAACATAGGATAAGAATCGAGGGGGGATTGAACACAAACATTTTCGTCTTTCAGATTTTGTAAATTTCAAAATTTAAATTAACTGTTCAATACAAGATTATCCGTTCACAACATGAAATATCTGTGAATAAAGTTGAATTTTTGTCTGAGAATAACAACATTCAAATTCAGGAGCGCAGAATCAGAGCTGGACAATCAAGAACATTTATGGTTTACGTATATTATACTGATAATTCTTAATAGATATGTTTATTTTTGAATATTATAATACATTCAGATTTATATGATGTAACAATTACTAGCCCTCTAATTGATCGTGGTCCATTATTTTAAAAATCATACTACGTTATGTTGCACTAGACCTTCTACATTAACATATACATTAATTTTAATTTTTTCTACACTGGACTAAAAATAGATTAAGAATTTCCAACAACTGAGATATGATTTAGCAAACCTTGAAATACAATGTTTACTCGCCTTAATGCTCGGGGAATACTGCTCTTAGGGTAGGTTAATTGTCATATTGTCCTCTAAAGAGCAATTATTGTATGATATTATTAACTTTTTATGTGAAGAAGCATGGCAAGACAGATAATAGGTAAAATGTCTTCGGAATTGTCGGCAAAGGTTTATCTTAATTAATACTAGTAATAGGAATAATTTTCAAAAATCCGTGTCATAAAAATCCTAAGTCATTAACAAAAATATCCTCCAACTTTTATCGCCTATTTGAATATTATTTCATTTATAAAAAAACAAACTGTATTTTATTTTCTGCAGAACAACTCAGAATTATGCAGTTTGGGTATTTTACGAAATTCGAGTGTATATGACGTCATTTTGAATCGCCATTTTGAGTTTATTAACACATTTTAAATTTAAACGACTAAGTTTTCCGAATTAAAGTGATAATGTAATATAAGTGTTCTATTGTCATTTTACATAGTTGTACTACGCTCAGTAAGATATTCACAAATCCTTTCTCCTATGTAAACGACATAAAGAAATAATTTTAAAAAAATTAATATCCGCCATTTTGAATCGCCATTTTGACTTTTATCTTACAGATGCACCACCATTCAATTGTGAATAGTGAGATGCAGAGAAAAAACAAATCTGTAATGTATATAGATATTTACAAATGTAAAAACCTGAACAAAGCAGAGTATAGAAACAATAAACAAATATATCAGAGAAAATTCGAATTAAGTGTACAAATGACTAAATTTTCTAAGTAAAACTAATAATGTTAGCATTCCATTGTCAATTTTATAGTTGTATTACACTCAGTGAGATATTCACACATTATTTCTCCATTTTGAACGATATTTAGAGAAAATTAGAAAAATTGGATGTCCGCCATTTTGAATCGCCATTTTGACCTCTTTAACGCCATTTTCATGAAGGCCAGCATATTTTTTTCGGATTTAGCATACTCGAATTAGGTTACAAAAGTATGCTGGACCAAATAATAATTATTTGCCGTTAGAAGTTATTTCTAGTCTTCTTTTTAAAAATCAGGACCCGACTAATTGTTGCGTCTTACTCGAAACAACAAATTCTTTTATAAAACTTTTTTTTATCATTTAAATATATTTTTTTACCGAAATAAATGCAAAATACAAAAAAAAAAATAGATTTCAAAAAACAAATATATACGATCGTTCTGCCTTTTGTGTGAAGTGAAATGTTAATTTTTTCATCCACATGTAATGATGTATATTTTATGTAGTGATATATAATGTTGATAAAAATTGTAGATTCCCTAAACGTCGATCTTTACTAAAAAAAAATCAGATTTTTTAAAATTGTTGTATCTTATTATACTGTATACTTATTTTGCAATTTAATTAGATCTATATAATATTGGCACGAAATTTAACAATACAAAAACTCGCATTTATAAATAAATACAACTCATCACTGTATGAGTTGATACGAATTGAAATAGCCACTATGGTAGCAGTAAACAAACAACATATCTGAACGTCAATTTTCATGATTATTTCACGACGAAGATCATCACATCAATGAATCAATTAATACGGACATGCCTTTGATATTAGCAGGTGAGAATACGTGTATATTGACTAAATAGTTTAAGTTTAAAACGCAATTAGTTCACGTTCAAAAGAAAACTAAATGTACACATGTACTAGATCTTCATATATCAGTGTGCGTATTTCGTATTGTTCAGCCAATTTTGTGTTGCTTTTGAACTTTGATGCTTTTGACAATCACTCGAAAGTTCAAAGTAAAATCAAAGTTGCCATAATAATGGATAGTTGTTTTCAGTATACAGTGTGTACATGTACCACTTTCACGTTGAATTTTTAGGGTGCTGGCACCATATGCAACAATACTTTCATCTGTGAATACCCACGCGCTATGCCCACCATGAACTACGAAGGCCAGTTAATATGTAAAGACACCACTGAACAGGTAAATTTTTGTTTTGGTATTGAAAATTTCTGTATTTCTAATATTTCAAATAATAAAGTCAAATTTCATTTGTGACATTCTCATGATATTGCATTCATACAAGTTTATAAACATTTGATTTATATTTTGAAAAAATAAGTGTTTGAAACACATAATACTTATGATGCTTAATTATTCATACAAACACATTATTTAAACACGTAATATCTATTTGAATGAATGCCGAGATATGGAACAAGCTGTTTTTATAGACTGCTGTTGTATTTCCAATCTGCATAAAGTATGTGGTTAGGATTTCCATTTTCTCAATTTTTCAGACACTTTTCAATTATCGTACATCATATACATGGGTGGTCAAACTCACTGGATGGTTTATCAACACTCCCATGCTCACGAACAGCCTTGCCCCAAGAATTTTGCCCTGAAGTAACATTGCAGTCTATTGTCTCCTTTCTTTTCACAACCCTGGCAGCCATGCAGGTATGCAATCTATGAAAAGCCATGAAGGGACATAAAATTTTTAAAAATTTATAAAAGTAAACCAAGTTCTCGATTTATACAATCCGTTCTCTCGGATTGACAATCTGTTATAACAAAATGCCAATTCACTCTCACAGATTATCAATTCGTTCCCTCAAATTACACAATCCGTTATCTCAGATTGTATAATTCATTCTCTTAGTTTAAATGATTTGTTCCCTCGGAATGTAAACCCTTCCAATGATTTCATTAAAATTATTTATCTGTACATATCGGATATGGTAATACATGTTTAAAGAATAGAATATTGTAGTATTTTACATCCTACCTTTTATTACATATTACGGTCCAAAATAAAAAAAATACATAAACATTTTCAAATCCATATGCAAGTACTGATATTTGTACAACAAAATAGAAGTTTTTGTGTTAAGTGTATTTTAAAATAATTGAAAGTCCTAAATAGTAAAAGTGAATATGAGTCCTGTGTAATCATAGTATTTCAAAAATAACTATACGTTGAAGTAGTTACAAAAGAGGTTGGAAATGACCGGTTGCTGAAACAAAATAAATAGAACGCACAAACTGATTAAAATGGTTGGATGTATCTGTACATATATGTAATGAAATTCAAGAGCACAGATAACAAATCGAGATCTCGAATTTTTAATCTGTGAAAACGAATTACCAGTATGTAATTCGAGATCTCAAATTATGTATCAAGGGGGCGAATTAGTAATCTGTAAGATCAGATTGTGTAACTCTAGATCTCGAATTGTAATTCGAGGGAACGATTTAGTAATCCGTGGGATTGGATTGTCTAATTCGAGATCTCATTTTTTACTTTTTTGAAAAATTGATGTGTCCCCTCATGACTTTCATAGCAATTATCTAATCAAAATTAGATCTTCCATCCACTGCCAGAATTTTTTATATGGTGCGATAGCGTAAACAGAGGCTTTAGTCAGATTGCCATATATGATATTTGTTTTAGTTCAGTAATTTTACCATGATGGTTTACTACAAGGTTGTTGAATTATCAGTCCTATTACATTGACAGTTCAATATCATTTAACCACTTGAATCACATAATAAATGCAATTTTAATTTTAAAAGGAAAATCAAATAAATTTAGTAATTTTAGCATTCTTAATTTTATTTATAAATGTAAATTCATATACACAATGACATGTATCTGCTTCAAAATACTTTAATCTTTTACAGGATAGAAGCTGATCACTTGTACTCGACAGCAAATAATAATATCTTGGACAAGTCAAAGAATTTCCTCCAGTCTTACAGAGAAATGACAGTTGATAAAAGAATGGTGGACACAAAGTAAAAGTCTGATTGGAATTCATCTTGCAATATTTCTGGATTTGTATATTTGGATATAAACGTCACATTTTCAACTTATTGACTAAACAGTTTTGTGTTAAATATTGCCAATGCTATCTATTATTATTATTTCCCTCCAAGATAACATGTCAAGTCTTTATTGTACCCCTTAAGATCTGTTATACCAGAAAAATCTTGTAATGAAATCATTTAGTTTATTTTTTCTTGTTAGATTGAATCCATAAAAATAAAGATTATTTTTAATGTCATCAAGAGAATGGATTTTTTATTTAACAAAAAGATTGTATACATATTTTGCTAGGGGTTTGTAAGAAGCAGACCAGAACTCTTTGCTTGCAAATTTTGTCGTTTACCATTTTTATCACGTCAACTATTAGATGATTTATACATGATTGAAGCATTTCAAAATTGATATTTACTTACAATTTGAAGCAGAATTCTGTACTGATATGACCTTGACCCCCTTAAGAACAAGAGTGTCAAGGTCAATTTTTAATACAAAAATGTTCTTTCATCTTTATGGCCCATATCTAACAATACAATATCATTAAACATACAAAAAGTGTCGAGAATGTGCCCAGAATGTGAAATAACAAACATGTATATAGCCAAAAACTTTAAAAAGTTGTTGCTTAGCAACCACTTAAAGGTCATTAAACAGATATTTGAACTAAAATGATGCATGGATATTGCAGTTCTGATCCCTTCTTGAGAGTATATTCAGAATTTTCCATTTCAGCATCCATTGTGTAAAATTATGGCAAGAATATTGAAAAGTTTTGAAAAAAATTTATGAAACTTTTGCACATATTTGACCTTTGACCTCCTACAAATAGTTCTAATGAGGTCAAACTTTAAGACAGTTTATCTGCTGTTCGTCCCTTGTTATTGTATGACCTCACATCTAACTTTAATATGTGCTGGGATGCATAAATGTGTCTTTGAATGAGTAATAAACGATAATTCTTGCCCGAAAATTAAAAAATTCTGGGTAGCTAAGCAACCGCTTTTAAGTAGTTTTATGCAGAATTGAAAAAAAAAGTTTATATGTTTCATGTAGTACAGTATCATGCTCTTTTGTGAGTATATCCAAAATTTCCTATTTCAACATACATCATAGTAAATATTTAGCTTGAAGATTCAAAAGTATTAAAAAATCCCATAAAATTTTGCACTTAATTGGCTTTTGACCTCCATTTTTACTAATAAGGTCAGTTGTTGAGTATCTGAATAGTCATAAAATATCATCTCTAAGACATTCCCTACAAAATGGTATGCAATATACCTACCTTTCTCCTTGAATAAAAAAGTTAGAAATAATTTAATAATGTCATATCAAAAAGTCTCCAAAACCACCTAAAATGTGCCGGTAGAGAAAGGGTTAACAGGAAAAAATATTTAAAATTCTGAAAATGTTGCTGTCCATCGAGCAAGGGAATTGGTGTCATTTCCAGAGATTATCCAAATGTGACATGTTTATTGATTCAAAACATATTATTTATTTCTATGGTATGAACAGAAGGCAACACAAAATGTTAAATAATGAAGTATTTCTTTCAGAAGTTGCAGCATTTTTGCTATATATTCCTGTAAACTTTAAATTTCTCCCCATTCCAATATATTAGGTTCCTATCGAAGCAAAAAGTTTCCAGAGGTTAAATAATCTATTAAATAAACTTTTGAAAAAAAATGTTGATTTTTGCAAAAGTATTTCAAAGTAATGTAAAAGCAATGTACTTGATACTACAAAAAAAAAATCATTATTGTCGGATTATTTCAGAATGATGATGCTATGCTTTCTTTACACAATGTACAACTCATAAGTATTGTATATTTTTAAAGTATGTGTTTTAGATCCACAATTTTAACCATGGAACCTCGTGCCAGAGCCCAGGACGTGATGCGATGTGACCTGTGTAAGACCGATGTGGTACAGATGCACTGTGATGCATGCCTTGTCAACCTGTGTAGAACTTGTGTTGGAAAACACTTTTCTGCTGATCTTTCAAAATCTCAGAAAATCAACCCCCATCTATCCTCGGTGTACATCTCATAACAAACAACAATGTACAATGCACTGTAATCAATGTGACTTTCCTGTATGCATTAAATGTATATCATCTGATCAACATCTTGGTCATAAGGTATCAGAAATCCTGCAAATTGTGGACGAAAAAATAAAAATAATTATCCAAGAACAAATCGAACTAAATGAAACAATTTACCCCACCTACCAGGACATTGCCTATGATGTACAGACCAGAAAGTGTCAGTTAGAAAAGGAATATGTCGATCTTTCAAGAGCCATAACAAAGCATGGAGAGGACTTGAACAGAGAAATTGAAAAACTTGCCGAAAAAATTAAAGCTGAAGATGATGAGATGAAAAGCAAACAGTTACAAATTCTACAGAAACATCTGGATGAAATAAACAAGAATCTTTCTGACATTAAGGATGAAATTGATTCAATTGATCTTGTTGAGGATTCTAATAACATTTCAAAACTGTTTAGTACTACAACCATTGTAGTTAGATTTAGATATCTTCCACAAAAAAATCTGCCATCTTTGTTTAATTTCACTTCAGGCAAAATATGGATTACTTATTCAAATTAAGGTTAACGCGTTTATAACAATGGAAGCGAGTAGTTTATTTTGAACATATTTTTTGTTATGAACTGTGAGGTCACATGTGTCGGTCTTCTCCTTTTAAATTGCCTGACCGCTTTCCAAATATGGAAGTCAAGAACGATAACTGAAAGTTGCTTTAAATATATTTCATATAAACGTGAATATTTTTCTATCCAATCAAAAAGCAGCAATTTACACATCCAAAAACAGATTTCAAAGAAACAAAAGAGAACACGTGATTTTGTTGTAGTTTTTCCTCAAAAGATTTTTTTTGACAAAAAAGTAGGATTAAAAGTTTGAAAGATAAAATAATTCTCCAAACATTTACCGTGAACACCCTTTACATTTAATCTCAATAAAGAAAACAAACAATGCACGAATTTACAATGTAAATGTAACAAAATATAATCTTTTACGGAGGAATAGATCAAATCGTCACATTATACTAAAAAGTTTCATGCTTGGTAATTATTATTTTGCCTTAAATTGTGGTCCGATTTTCATAGATAACATGAATTTGTCATGCATATAGTTCTACAGCACGCAAGTGTTCATCAAAAGGTAAGACAAGTTGTAAAATGTCATGGGCTTTACGAGCGAGGACTAAATGTCATGTTATATATACACTTAAAACTTGCATAAAAAAAAGTAAAATAGTGGTAAAAGAAATGAAGATGAATGCTTTTTATGATCGCAACTAACCACGCATACCAAAAACTGGATGAATTTATAATAAAATTTAAGGAAACAATACATATTCTTATAGCGCCAATATCATGATAACCAAGCCAAGCATTAAAAACTAAAATTCTAAGGTATTTATTTCAAATTCATTTACGCAAGCTAAAGATTGCTATTTCATGTGACAGATATAAATCCCACTTAAAATTTATCTTGCACTCGAAGAAAACACTTGATGTGACCTTCAACCCGACATTTAGAGAAAATGACAAAGTATGTATTGTAAATTAACATTTGTTATTATACCCCAGCTTGAAAAATGGGAGGGATATAGTAATTGGTATGTCCGTCCGTTCGTTCGTCCATCTGTCTGTACGCCCGTCCGTCAGTCTGTCTGTTACGCATTGGGGTACCCATCTCTTATCCGCAACTCCTCTCATACTACTGTATAAAATTTGAGGAAAATTTCACAAATTCTTAAGTACATATTGCCATTGTGCACTTCCTATTTTGGGTTTCCAACGACAAAACATGGACACTCTCATTATATTCATATTTCCATCCTTATGTTGTTACGATGTATGAGCATGAGATAAAAGATACTACAGAGTCCGTTTCATATTTGTATATTTTTCTTCAAAAGACATTAATGGTAACCTAACAACCAAGATTTATGATAAACATGATGGCTTTAACTTAAGCGTCACCTAAGTGTGACATGTTTATTGATTCAAAAGAAAGATATGGAGATAACGAACAGTATTTAATCTCAAAGTCCATAAAACAATACAAAACAAGAGCAGGGCTTACACGGACCTCCGAAACATCAGAGATGGGATTAGGTGTCATAGAGGAGTGAGCATCCCCTGCTGACCGGTCACATCCGCCGTGTGCTCATTGTCATGATGGTGAAATAACGAAAAAAAAAAACAAATCTTTATTTCTATGGTATGAACAGAAAGCAACACAACTGTCAAATAATCAAGCCATTCTTTCAGAAGTTGCAGCAGTTTTGGTAATGCTTTGTATTCCTGTAAACTTTAAATTAGCCCCCATTCCAATATATTAGGTTCCTATCGAAGCAAAACGTTTCCAGAGGTTAAATAATCTACAGTTAAATCACATATTTCCGTGGGGTCAAATTTTTGTGGTTTGAGAAAAATCTTTTGGTTCATGGGGATTTTATTTCGTGGATCAAGAATTAATGAGTACTTATGTATGTAGCATTTTACATTTTGTGGTGGACATGAATTCAATTGCCTCGTCATACCTCGAACACAACGAAAATTAAACCCCCACGAAAATTTGTGATTTCACAGTACTTAAATTTAAAAAAAAATATTGGTTTTTACAAAAGTATTTTGAATAATGTTGAATAATGTAAAAGAAATGTCCTTGTTACTACAAAAAGAATTCATTATTGTCTGGTTATTTCAGATTGATGATGCTATGCTTTCTTTACACAATTTACAACTTTTTAGTATTTTATATTTTTAAATTATGTACTTTAGATCCACAAATTTAACCATATTTTTCAAAATCTCATAAAATTGTTGATTGTAAATGATTGTTGTCAAGGACAGTAAATCAACCCCCTCTATCCTCGGTGTATATCTCATAACAAACAACAATGTACAATGCACGTAATCAATGTAAATTTCCTGTTTGCATTAAGTGCATTTTATCTTCCACAAAAAATTTTGCTATCTTTGTTTAATTTCAATCCAGGCAAAATATGGATTACTTATTTCAAATTAAGGTTAACGCGTTTATAACAATGGAAGCGAGAAGTTTATTTTGAACATTTTTTTTTTGTTAAATGAATTGTGAGTTTCACATTTGTCGGTCTTCTCCTTTTAAATTGCCTGACCGATTTCCAAATATGGAAGTCAAGAACGATAACTGAAAGTTGCTATAAATATATTTCATATAAACGTGAATATTTTTCTATCCAATCAAAAAGCAGCAATTTACACACCCAAAAACAGATTCCAAAGAAACAATAGAGAACACGTGATTTTGTTGTAGTTTTTTCCTCAAAAGATTTTTTTTTTGACAAAAAAGTAGGATAAAAAGTTTGAAAGATAAAAGAATTCTCCAAACATTTACCGTGAACACCCTTTACATTTAATCTCAATAAAGAAAACAAACAATGCACGAATTTACAATGTAAATGTAACAAAATATAATCTTTTACGGAGGAATAGATCAAATCGTCACATTATACTAAAAAGTTTCATGCTTGGTAATTATTATTTTGCCTTAAATTGTGGTCCGATTTTCATAGATAACATGAATTTGTCATGCATATAGTTCTACGGCACGCAAGTGTTCATCATAAGGTAAGACAAGTTGTAAAATGTCATGGGCTTTACGAGCGAGGACTAAATGTCATGTTATATATACACTTAAAACTTGCATAAAAAAAAGTAAAATAGTGGTAAAAGAAATGAAGATGAATGCTTTTTATGATCGCAACTAACCACGCATACCAAAAACTGGATGAATTTATAATAAAATTTAAGGAAACAATACATATTCTTATAGCGCCAATATCATGATAACCAAGCCAAGCATTAAAAACTAAAATTCTAAGGTATTTATTTCAAATTCATTTACGCAAGCTAAAGATTGCTATTTCATGTGACAGATATAAATCCCACTTAAAATTTATCTTGCACTCGAAGAAAACACTTGATGTGACCTTCAACCCGACATTTAGAGAAAATGACAAAGTATGTATTGTAAATTAACATTTGTTATTATACCCCAGCTTGAAAAATGAGAGGGATATAGTAATTGGTATGTCCGTCCGTTCGTTCGTCCATCTGTCTGTACGCCCGTCCGTCAGTCTGTCTGTTACGCATTGGGGTACCCATCTCTTATCCGCAACTCCTCTCATACTACTGTATAAAATTTGAGGAAAATTTCACAAATTCTTAAGTACATATTGCCATTGTGCACTTCCTATTTTGGGTTTCCAACGACAAAACATGGACACTCCCATTATATTCATATTTCCATCCTTATGTTGTTACGATGTATGAGCATGAGATAAAAGATACTACAGAGTCCGTTTCATATTTGTATATTTTTCTTCAAAAGACATTAATGGTAACCTAACAACCAAGATTTATGATAAACATGATGGCTTTAACTTTTCAATCGTCATTTTCCGGTACTTATGCATCAATATACCTTCATCACCTGTATACGGGTTGATATCTCTCAATTGATTCGTTACGCACAAGCATGCTCTGCGTCTGAACAATTTCTAAAACGAGGTAAATTATTAACAAACAAGTTTACGAAACAGGAATATAAGCAGTCTCTTTTAAACTCATCATTTGGTAAGTTCTATGGTCGGTTTTTACCTTGTCAGCAAATGCAATGTATCATTGGCTCAAATATTGACTGACGTTTTTCAGAGTAATTGTCACTCCGTCCATTATTAACACACTAAATTGTCGACGGATTTTTTCCTTATTTCCCGATCATGACAAAGAGCACACGGCGGGTGTGACCGGTCGGCAGGGGATGCTCAATCCTCCATGGCACCTGATTCCCTCTCTAATATTTGGAGGTCAGCGTTTGCTCTGCTCATTTTTTTGGATTGTTTTATTGACTTTTGAGCTTGAATACTGTTCTTTATTTCAATATATTTCATTCGAAGCCTTTTAAGCCGTGTTTGTTCACGGTTGAATCGTTAAATATACTGTTGTATTCCTAAATATGTTAAAGTTTACAAATACATGTAGTTTGTTCTAAGAAATCTAATTTCTCATGAGCTTGACTAAATGCCGTTATATGATTGGCAGAATCTTTAGAAGTTTGTCTATTCTGAAATTTATAGTAAATTACAGTTATCGATCATAGTATGCAAGCTTAAAAATCAGAAGGAGAGCAAATACGGACCACTTAAACATTAAAAGTGTCATGAAAGAGTTAGCATCTGCCTGCTTTTTGCTCCTTAACATGTTCAGAAAAAAATATAACGAAGACAATTCAGTGTGTATATAATAGACTAACAATTAGCATGAAAAACGTCAGTTAATCACTCAGTGTATGACTCAGTGAACAGAATGTATTTGATGACAAGGTCATTGTTTCGACTGGAAGAACTTGCCACATTGTAAATTATGACTTCAAACAAAACTGTTGATATCCTGATTGTCAATTAATTAGTGCTTTTATTTGCCTATAAGGCTTATAATAGCAATATACAAAATCTGGTTTTAAAACCAAAAAGATGTAAAAAGTTTCAGGTCGGAATAAGAAATTCTGCGAATTTGAGGACCAGTGGACCTTTTAAAAACTCGATACAAGATAAATCATTTTAGGACACGTAGGCTGATCTGTGTATATGTTGATATATTTTATAAAAAAAATTGTAATTTCATTGAATTTTGCTTTTAAATACTTAGTAACCCATTCCTTCAAATATTTATTTATATTTTATCCCCCCCCCCCTACCAAAATGCTCGCGATATACAGCAAAACTCGTTTAGTGTGAACACGGATATAGCGAATTCACGGATATAGCGAAGTCATCTTGGATCCCCAGCGACTGTCCCTGTGACTTCGTTATAACCGAGTTTTACTGTACTCGCTGTATATGATGGTTCATGTCATTCTGTATGTGGAATGTTTTATGCTCATTGATTTTTTTTATACTGTAAGACCATTCCATACACACTGAATTGTCGTCGGATTATTTTCTTATTTCCCAATCATGACGCGGGTGTAATCAGTCGGCAGGGGATGCTCGCCATCAATGGTGACTGATTCCACCTTTTCTTGAGATTTTTTTATTTTCAATTATTCCACAGCTATTCCCTGATTTTTAAAAAAGTATGCCTTAATTTGAACATCTCGAGTACTGATTTTGGACATGTAGGTGAAATTAACTTTGAGGTTCTTAAAAAGTAGGTATCTATATGTCAGGCCATTTTTTGTCCCTTGAATTGTATACGAATTTTTGCATTTACACGATCATGACAATGAGCACAAGACGAGTGTGACCGGGAATGCTCATCCTCTACCTGCTCCCACCTCTGATGTTTTAAGAGGCACGTGTTTACTCTTCTTCAGATTAGTATTGCTTGAATTGACCTTTGCTCATTATTTTAAATATCAAATATTGCATTGATGCTTTTTTCATGGTATTTTTTTAAGAATAATGCTTCTTTGTTAAAAAAGTATTCGAAGAAATTCATGTATCGCCTGCCTTACAGCATCGTTTAAGATGTAGATAAATAAATCTTAGAGTGGTCAGCTATTTTATAGCCATTGGTAATAAAGTTCATACACGTGCATGCAAAGAAAAGAGAACATCCACGAGTGACAATTATCGGATAAAAAAGGACTGCTCTGCTATTTTATTTTATAATATCTTTAAACGCTAAATTACACAGACAAACTTCTTTATTTAAAATATAAGCTGTGTATTTGCTCAATGAACTATTTTGAAAGTAAGTCAAAGGTGAAGTTCAAAGGTCAGGAAATGAATAATTCTGGTATTTAAAAAAAAAACAACAAAAATCCACACTGACAAGCTTTACCAGGTATACGAGCGAAAACTATATCCATATCTCTTTTAGTTCTCAATATATAAGCTGTGACAGACGGACGGATAGCTTTATAGACAGACGTCTGGTAAAGGGATCTCTAATTGTCGGTCGGCTATTTAACCAACACAAATCTTCAGTAATACAAGACTAGTATAATGTCTGTTTATTTGGCTAAAATCGGCTAGGTCAAGTAGTATTTTCCTTCTTGTACATTCTTGAGCATGTAAGAAATAGATTCGTTGAGAATGAATTTAGAAGAAATAAACAGTCAATTAAAAGCAGTTAGTTGGTCAAGGAAACGGTAATGCTTTACGGTTTTCTAATGATTATGTAAAGGAAACGGCAATAATTTAATTAAGTTTGTTTTGAATGGTTATGTAATTCAAAAAAGTGGAACTTGATATGTTAGACGTAAAATTATCATTTGTCATATTTCTTTCTTGTTGTAAAATTAAACATTCTTGAAATGGTCATTATGATGTGAATCAAATAAACTTTTTGTACTTGATACAAATCAATATATATCGTACAGATTAAGTGGAGGTAGATCTATGGCAAGCCCTTTTACTATTTATTCGTAAAATAAATTTTTCTTTCAAAATGAGAGATATCTCTCTAGCATAGAGAGATATCTCTTTAGCTTATGGAGATATCTCTTTAGCTTATAGAGATATCTCTTTGACTAATAGAGATATCTTAAGACTTTAGAGAGATATCTCTTTCAACAAAAGAGATATCTCTTTTTGAAAGAAAGATATCTCATTTAGTAAGAGAGATATCTTTATAAGCTAGAGAGATATCTCTTTAAGCGAGAGAGATATCTCTTAAAGTTAGAGAGATATCTCTTTAACAAGTTTAAAAGAGATATCTCTCTTAATTAGAGAGATATCTCTTTAGATTTTCAAAAAGAGATATCTTTCTAAGCTAAAGAGATATCTCTTTTAATGAAAGAGATATCTCTTTTCCAATCACCCTTAAAATAAAATAACTAATTCTCCCGTTAAAAACGAAAGCGAAACAGGAAGAAATGTCCGTTAAGTCGTTCGTTTTCTGGTTATTGAAAAGAAGAGGATAAAATGGACTGATTGATACAGGTAAACAACGTTTAATTGCTTTATTGTTTTAAGCGAAAGTAACAGGATTTCAAACCAAAACGTCCCCCAAAGATTGGTTCCATATTATATTAATTTCATTTATTTAGCTCACAGGACAGCTGAGCCGGGGATATAGAATACGAAGTCAATAAAAACAAATTCGAAATAGGCCTACATGCACCCAATTTCATCGATCACGGGAATAAAGAATTGATTACTACGTCGATTAAACATAATCCTGATAGAATTAATGTTCTTTTTTAATTAATTAATACTCCAAAAATAAAAACGTCCAACATTAATACTTCTTTCATGTAAACAGGGATGTATATATTCAACTTCAATATTAACTGTAGGACGTTAAACGACATACATGTACGATCAATATATTAACTGTAATGCCTTATGACCCCCTTCCCAAACACAGGCACCTGAAGTATGGATAATACCCCCCCCTTTTTAAATATTTTTTTAAATTTAAAAAAAAGGGGGGTATTATCCATACTTCAGGTGCCCGTGTTCCCAAATACTCTTACAATTATGAGAAAGACATTTTATTTTCTTAAAATAGGCATTAGAAATAGGAATTTTCTTATTTGTCTTAGCTAGAACAATCCCCAATTTATCCAATGTTGTCACCAAACAGGTCTGCACTGGGTCCATAAGACATTCATCAATCAATGTTAGAACATGTTATCTACATTTGTCATATTTTACAGAGATCCAGGAGGTACTGAAAAAGGGACAATGCTTCGACTGAATGTGTCATCCATGTACCAGTATAGACCTGTTAATGAGGCATATCCAATAATTCTTATACTCATGAAGAGTGTGGCAACTCCCAAGTAGTTAAGGATGGCACTCATTTTAAATCAGGTACAGGATAATTTTTTGGGCTGCACTTTTCTTTACTTCAATATTTCAAACTTACTAGTTAAGTATCAAGTCCACAAAAGCTCAAACACCATGGTGAATCAATGGACCATAATGATAGTTAAATTTCTCATATGCTTTCTTATTAAATTATCAATTTGAAATTTGATTGGTAAAAAACATTTATTAACAAGTACAATTCTTCTACTGTGTGCCTGTCATCCCAACAATTGCAAATGCACATTGATAGGTTCTCCATAAAAACTGCTAACTGCGCAGAATGGTTGTACATTTTTTTTCAATGAACGACATTTTCTTAACATTGAATCCTTCAGTATAACAAGACAAATATTGCATGCTTATTTTAATACACTATAAATAAACTTAAGAACAAATTTAAGGATTGAAGTTTAATTTGTATATTTGGTAGTTACATGCGTAATTAGTTTTATATATAAAGGATGTACACAAGCATTTTATAACATTGAAAATATTCAAAAAGTATTCTCTTAATTTCTTGTAGATCCTCACTTCTAGGATGTTTTCCATGTTCTTGTGAAAAGTGTTTTACATGGCACCATTCAGCTACAAATACTTTGCCGGTGGAACTGTGACATCAATCAACTGCTCATGCCACTGCTAATTGGCAGAATTTCCTTTGGGACATGCAAACTGTTTCAAATATTTTACACCTGCAAGTTAGTTCTTATGAAATTTTGTTTGAAGGAAGCTAAAAGCTAATGAGTACTGAAAATACAAGCCAGATGAAGTACAAAAGTGTTGATACAAGTCATTTAGAATTTTTAATTCTTTGCAGGTAGTGATGAGTGTACTGGCAGTTTTTTCGGGATCTTGTCTGACATCATAGGTACAACTGGTCACTGTGCTTTCTTGGTTATATAAGCAGGCATATTGTTAAAGCAGTGACACATGTAGCTTCAAATGATGCTTGACTGTTTAAGTGTTTTTCTTTGACTTATAAGTAAACCTGGATTGATCTCTGATGCAGTAATATAGAGCCATGTCCATTCTTTAATATTCCATCATCCCACTGTCACAAAGTACTCAAATAAAAATGATTTTGATTTTAAAAATTTTTGGTTTTTATATGTAACATAAAATTCTACAGAAATTCAAATATTAAAACTACTTCAAAACAAGATGTGTTTGTGAAACACTATGCACCAGGCGGCAACAAATTCAAACAAGTTTTTTTAAGCATATAGTTCATAGTCAAGGTCACAAGGTCATTGGCCTTGGTGTCATTTGAAAGAGCTTAATTAGAGGAGTATGCAAATCAAATATGAAGTCTCTATCTTTAACGGTACAAAAGGTATGGTGAAGTTCAAAATGGTATTTATAGCATTAAAGTCACAGTAAAGGTCAAAAGTTCACTGGCCTTGGTGTCATTTGAAAGAGCATAATTAATGAAGAAGGCATTCCAAATATGATTTCTCTATCTTTAATGTATCAAAAAGTTATGGCGAAAGTTTAAAAAAAGCTATTTTTAGCATATAGGTCACAGTCAAAGTCACAAGGTCATTGACCTTGGTGTCTTTTGAAAGAATTTAATTAGTGGAGTAGGCATATTAAATATGAAGTCTGTATCTCTCATGGTTCAAAAGTTATGGTGGAGGTTAAAGTTGACAAAAGACAAATAGACATAGAAACAGGATATAAACAATAGACAATAATTCACTTATTTTATGATTATGTATATTAATGTGACTGAATTTTGGAATCAATTTGTACAACGGTTTAGTGTCACTGAAAAAGATTACAAAATATTCAAAAGAACTGTTTTACTTGTTAATATAGAAGGAAGTTGTTTAGAAAATGTTTTTTTTATTAGTTGCAAAAAATTTTATTTACTATTCAAGATCACAAGATAGTAAGCCATTATTTATTGATGCAGTAAAGTTATTCAAGTTTACAGAAACATAGAAAATTGTTGTGAAAAAGTTTTTCAATGTAAGGACAAAATACTCAGTAAATGGGTCCTGTATGATAATGTGTACAACAAGTGATGAAAAAATCAAAATTGTAAGTTTTTGTTAATTTATATCTACACAATTGGGTACATCTGTTTTGTTTTTGGATGAATTGTATGTTTAACTGTCATATGTTTACATATATGTACATTTATTATGCCCCCCCCCCCCTTTGAAGAAAGGAGGGCATATTGCTTTGCTGCTGTCTGTCAGTCCATTTAGTTTCAATTCATTTTCTTCACAACCATTGCACTGAAATGAAATTTGGTATACAGCCTTACAGGTATATCAGATGAATATCTAGGTCAAGTTCTGTTTTGGGTATGATCATCGCGCCATTTTTGACAGAGTTATACCCCTTGGATTTAGAAAAATTCCAATTACTTGCAGTTTCCGTTCATTTCCTTTGCAGAGGTTGCACATAGTGAAATGCAATTTAGTATACAGATTTATCAGATGAATATCTAGGTCAAGTTCTCTTTTGGGTATGCTTGCACCATTTTTGACAGAGTTATGCCTTTTTGGACTTAGATAAAAAATTCCAATGTGGGGGGAGGGGGGCATAAGTATTTTACAAACATTTCATTATTTTTAATTTTAGAAAGTGCACTGTGTGAGTGTGTGCAATTGTGGTGGTGAGTGGGTGAAAATTGTCTTGTGTTTGTACAGTGTATATATGGATATGGAAAATGCTTCAAAATAAAGCATTTAAAAAGTTTTGGAAAGTATGGCAATCATATACCATGCAGTACTCAGAAATGCTAAATAAAAGGCTGCGTAGAAGAAAAAAAAATAATTAAAACTACCAATCAAATAAGTATTAAATGTAAATCTTTTAAGATGAAGGTTTTGCTTTGTCAGATTCTTTGCTTATAGGGACACTTACCTTTAATAATGTCATGACAGGTGAGGCACATGGCTGGTCTTCATGCTGGATCAGTTCTTAGTTAAAACCATCCAGTATTGCCCTAAGATTGCCAGATGTACAGACAAAACCTGTAATTTAGCAAGCTTCTGTAATATGCCAATTGAATTATTACATAGGCCATAGTTGTATGTGCAACTGATAATGATGTAGGACTAAGTTGCCTGACAAATAAGGAGTTATAAATCTTACAAATATCCATTTATTTGATACAAATCTTATTAATAACTTTCTTCATTAAATTTTATCAATGATTTTACAAGAAAATCAGAATAAAAATTGTCCTTTTTATACATAAAAATATTTTCCTTTAAAATCTTTTTATTTAAAAATATTTGTTGCATTTTCATATTTAGGGTACCCTTCCTAGGCCAAAAATAAAAAAATGATTTGTTTGATGTACTCTGACCGACCTGTTAAAATAGCCCCTACCCATTTGCATTCATATTTTGGGGGCACTTAAAATTTTTTAACACCCCCCTTAATTTCCATAGATGTTTTAAAGATAAGGTATCATATTTTTTTTAGGATGCTTTTTAATTTATAAATACAAAGTCTTTGTTACTAAATGAAAACATTAACAGATTTCTGAGTCTGTGGTTTTAAATATGACAGTTATCAATTTATTCAATGCTGTAAGACATAAGAAAAAAAAAACTAGAAATATGTCCACAGGACAGGAATGCCCACCAAGGGTATATTAGTCATGCAAAATGAAAATTCGTATGAAATTTGATCAGAATATCTTGAAAAATGTTACAGTTGAATTGCTTACATCAGTATGTATCAGCATATGAAGTTTGACACTAATTTCAGAGATGTGAGGTCAAGGTCAAATAAAAGGTCAAGGTCATGTTGATGCAGTTGAATTGCTTACATCAGAATGTATCACCATATGAAGTTTGACACTAACTTAGGAAAACTGAGGTCAAAGTCAAAAGAAAGCCAAGGTAAAAAAATGTTTCAGTTGAAAAGCTCTCATCAGTATGGTAAGTTTGATACAGTAAATCTCGTTTTGTACGAACAGGAATATTGCGAATTCATGGGTATAGCGAAGTCATCTTGGATTCCCAGCTATAAAATTTCAATGAATTTCTTAAACGATTATAATGAATTATGGATATAGCAAAGTTATTTCATAAGTCCCAGCAACTTTGTTATAACCGAGTTTTGCTGTAACACCATCTTGAATGGTATGTTTAAAACTAAGTTAAACACTAATTTAAGAAAAGTGAGGTCAAGGTCAAAGGAAAGGTCAAGGACAGAAAATGTTGATGCAGTTGCATAGCTCTTATCAATATCTATCAGCAAAGTTTGATGAAATATCCTGTATAGTTTGAAACTGGGCTTTGAACTGAGCTAAACTCAAAGTGTGACACATGGATAGAAAGACGGAAGACAGACATGACAAACACTATATGCCCAGGCCATAATCATGGTGGGGCATAAAAAAACTACCGGTACCTACCAACCTACCTGCCAACCTTGATAAAAGTGGGTAGGAGTACATCAAACAAATATATTTTTAAAGCTGGCCAGTTGTTGACTAGTATATTAGTCATTTTGATATGCTATGTCTTATAAAACATAGGTAATCAGAGATTACAGAGCTCACCTCAACGAATGTTGTCTTTAAATAAGGCAAATTCACACAATTAGCCAACAAAAAGTGTACATTCCAAAACTGAAAATATTTAAGCAATTTTGATCTGATACTTTGAAATAGACCTACATAAAAAATTTAAACTAGTTCTTCTTCATGAAAATGTAATCAAAATCCAGCATCTGAAGCAAATTTGAGAATTTTCATCTCTTGATGAAAACTTTAACCTGTTCACTCAACCAGAAAATGTAGGTCAGATTCAGCATCCGAAGCAAGCCCGGTAGTGTGCATCCTTAGATGTATCATGCATGCAAGTTTGGTCAACATAGGGCTTATAGTTACTTGGAAATGAAACCTGCACCAAAAACTTTAATCTGTTCACTCAACCGGAAAATGTAGGTCAGATTCAGCATTTGAAGCAAGCCCGGTAGTATGCATCCTTAGATATATCATCCATGCAAGTTTGGTCAACATAGGGCTTATAGTTGCTAGGAAATGAAACATGCACCAAATACTTTAACCTGTTCACTCAACCAGAAAATGTAGGTCAGATTCAGCATCCGAAGCAAGCCCGGTAGTATGCATCCTTAGATGTATCATGCATGCAAGTTTGGTCAACATAGGGCTCATAGTTACTTGGAATTGAAACCTGCACCAAAAACTTTAATCTGTTCACTCAACCGGAAAATGTAGGTCAGATTCAGCATTTGAAGCAAGCCCGGTAGTCTGCATCCTTAGATGTATCATCCATGCAAGTTTGGTCAACATAGGGCTTAAAGTTACTTGCAAATGAAACCTGCACCAAAACCTTTAACCTGTTCACTCAACCGGAAAATGTAGGTCAGATTCAGCATCCGAAGCAAGCCCGGTAGTATCCATCCTTAGAGGTATCATCCATGCAAGTTTGGTCAACATAGGGCTTATAGTTACTTGGAAATGAAACATGCACCAATAACTTTAACCTGTTCACTCAACCGGAAAATGTAGGTCAGATTCAGCATCCGAAGCAAGCCCAGTAGTATGCATCATTAGATGTATCATCCATGCAAGTTTGGTCAACATAGGGATTATAGTTACTTGGAAATGAAACCTACACCAAAAACTGCACCAAAAATGTTAACCTGCTCCAAAAACATTAACCTGGTCATTCCTTTGCTGAAATTGCAGCATCTGAAACTTTGACTGATACAATGAAACACACTAGAACCATCTTCCATGCATGTCTAATCAATATAGGACATAGAAGTACTTAAAAAGAAAACTGCTCCAAAAAAACTTAACCTTAACCTGGGACGCCGACGCCGACGTGGACGCCGACGCCGACGCCGACACCGACGCCGAGGGTATTACATAAGCTCCCCCAACTTCGTTGAGGTGAGCTAAAAATAAATTTTATATTTGTCTTAGAACTTATTTGTTGTATCAATTTCATACCTGTATTTGATTTGCATTGTTTTGGATGCTGATAATTCAAAGTTATGATCAGTATAGTCTTAGGAGCTGCTGACTTTGGATCTCTTAGGAACTGCATCTTTTATCTGTGTTACTGGTTCTCTTGTACCTCTGCTATAAAATAAGTTTTAGTGTATACAGTTGTGTAATATCAGTGAATAAATTGAACAGACAGATTGATTGTTTATTGTTTATCGTTCCTCTCAAGAATTTTTCACTCATATGGAAACGACAGTGGAGAGCTGCAAATTTTGTCCTAATGACCTATACTCAGCACTCAGGGCCATTGACTGATTGAGCAGGAAGGGATCTTTTTTGTGCCAACACCTGACCTACTGCAACAAGGGGCCACAGTTATACTGTATCATCCCAAGGACAGGTCTCCACATCCCACAGTGGGATTCAAACTCACGATGTTAAAGGATCAACACCTTATTTCGCGACTCAACTAGAGCAGACACTCTAACCACTGTGCCATGCAGGTGAATTTGAACAGACAGAAAAATTTACCAAAATCCATAAAACATGTTCTATAAACAGGAAACATACTCTCTAAAGTGAGAAATATGGTCATCTAAATTTTATTTTATGCAGAGAGATGGCAAAATATATGAACATCTTATCCTTGTGAAATAGATCTAAATTGCTACAAACATTTATTATGATTTTACAAACAGCGTGACAGTCTGCTTGATGGGGCGTGCTAAAATTTTGTGTGCTGGTTATCATTTTGCTCATCGATTGGATCAATGAAATCAATACTAATTTGCATATGAAACTCGGAATACAACAATCCCCTGATAATACTGACCAATCACATTGAATGATTGTTTACCAGTACGGCATTTGTAGTCAGCAGCAACACGTGGTCAGTCAAAGCCCGTTTTCTGTCCTCAAAAAAGCATGTATTAATATATTTGTTGTGATTTGACCGAATGGGTTTTTAAATACGTATAAGAAAACTAGAAGTACTGTGAGCGATGAGCTCACTAAATGATACCCCCGCCTCCATATAGTTATAATTGCAAAGTCCATCTTTTGCTGTGACCGGGAAACCCAAAATATGTGTCAGATCAAAAAGTTAAATAGGAGGTGCACAATGGCAATATGTAATAAAGATTCTGTGAAAGCTTCATCAAATTTCATTCAGTGGTATGAGAGGAGTTGCAGATAAGAGATGGGTACCCCAAAGCGTAACAGACGGACGGAATTAACGATGACTATATACCCTCCCGCTTTTCAAGCGGGGGGTATAATTAGTGAGGCTACTCTGTTTCTGTTGTACTATATATGTACGTTGCTCTATCAATATCATCATTATAGGAAGTAAAACTTGCTTTGTCCGTTCACGTGTTATTGTTGTTTATTCAATGCGATTGGTCAGGGTTCTGTGTTTCTTATGCAAAGTATTATTGATTCCATTGAAATCAAACATCCAATCGATGAGTAAAATGATAATCAGTATACAAAATTTTAGCACGCCCTATCAGGCAAACTGTCACGCTGTTAGTAAAACGATAATAATGCTCAAAAAAATAATCCACTAATACAAAGCAGGTTAAAATTTACTGAAAAACAAGATGTGTTTGTGAAACACTGATGCCCCCGTACGGCAATTTAGCGACAGTTAAGCTTTCTCAAATGCAAATCAAATATGTTGGTACCAAAGTAAGGTCTTTTCACAAGAAATGAGAAATGTAAACACTAACTACACCTGCTCCAGGATTATGACCAATGTTAACATTTTAAAAGATAGGACAAATTCCGGGTCAATGTCAAAGGGTCAAGGTTGTTGTGTTCTAAAGAAAGGCCTTGTCTCAAAGATTACGTATGGGAAGTATAAAAGCACTGGCCCTTACCGTTCAAAAGTTAAAGGTTAAAATTTGTAAAAAGTAGGTCAAACTTTAAGGTCAAGGTCAAAGGGTCAAGATTCTTGATATCCAATGAAAGTTATTGTCACAAGGATTACACATGTGAAATATGAAAGCTCTAGCCCCAACTATTCAGAAGTTATGGTCAAGGTTAAAGTTTGTAAAAAGTAGGTCAAACGCCAAGGTCAAGGTCAGATGGTCAAGGTTCTTGAAATCAAATGAAAGGTCTTGTCACAAAGATTAAATATGTGAAGTATGAATGCCCTAGTCCTAACCCTTCAACAATTTCTGTCAATGTTGTATTTTTAAAGTAGGTCAAACTCCAAGGTCAAGGTCAAAAGGGTCAAGGTTATTGGTATCCAATGAAAAATCTTTCAAGAAAGATTACATATGTGAAGTATAAATGTCTTGGTATCTACTGTTCAAAAGATATGGCCGAAGTAAACTTTAAAATTTTCATGTAAAAGTGGGTCAAACTCCAAGGTCAAGGTCAAAAGTTCAAATTTGGTGGTACCCAAAGAAAGGTTTTTACACAAGGAATATACATATGAAATATCAAAGTCATAGCTCCACTAAATCAAAAGTTATGGGCAAGGTGAAAGTTTTTGCTGACAAACAGAGAGACAGACAGACAGACGGACACGACAAAAACTATTTACCCCCGAAACTTCGTTTACGGGGGCATAAAAAGTATATTAAAAAATTACCCAAACAAAAGTGATGCAGCCACAATATCATAAATATGACGTTGGTTCCCATCAATGACAAAACTCCTCCTCTATAATCAGCTGATGAATAACATCTCGGATTCAAGAGAAATCTGTTAACAAATTAAGGCAAAAGATGATTTTGAAACTATTTCATTTGGTTAAGACTAAAACACTTCATTTTCCCTCAAAATAAACAAGAAACGGATGACACTCTCTGATTTGTTTACCTGTATTTCGATCGAAATATTCCTGGTGGACGCTCGCACCCAATTTCTTATGACATTCATACATCGTAAGTCGGACAACCCTTCGGCTTTGTAAAACTATTTAATTTCCCCCTGAAAGCTGTGTGTAAACCAGAAACATGCTGAACTCGATACACATTCACCATGACCATGTGCGAGGAAGTGAAAATTATCGTAAAATCTCGCGAGTCACGTGACGAGACTTACAAACTCTGGACCGAATTTTCTCAGCTTTTGAAATAATGAATAAAAATTTCCCTTCCGGTAAAGGGAGAAGTCATTTCAAATGGAATTTAAATAAACATAATAAAGAGAGAGATCTCTTTGCAATAAAGAGATATCTCTTTTTGCTTCAGAGATATCTCTTTTAGACCCTTTTGAAAGATATCTCTTTCACTTTGAGAGATATCTCTTAAGATAAACTTAGAGAGATATCTCTTTTACTTAAAGAGATATCTCTTTAACTTGGAAAGATATCTCTCTAAGTGAAAGAGATATCTCTCTAGGTGAAAGAGATATCTCTCTAGTTGAAAGAGATATCTCTCTAACGATCAGAGATATCTCTTTAACGTTCAGAGATATCTCTTATCACGAAAGAGATATCCCTCAAGGAGAAAGAGATATCTCTCAAAGAAAAAGAGATATCTCTCTAAGTATAAGAGATATCTCTCTAACTTTAAGAGATATCTCTTTCTTATAGAGATATCTCTTAAGAATAAGAGATATCTCTTTAAGTTGAGAGATATCTCTTATTTTTAAGAGATATCTCTCTATAATGAGAGATATCTCTGTAATTTTCAGATGAAATTTATTTTCCGAATAAATAGTAAAAGGGCTTGCCATATAGATCAACGGAATTCAGCCTTTCAAAGTTTTTCACGCTCTTGATTATTTATCTTACTTTTATACTTGGATAGCAAATACAATTTACAAGATTTAAGGTGGTTATTTTATTCTTGCTTTAAAACAGGTATATATCCGTGAATAAACCTATATACGACGTATATAAAAAGCACAAAGAAAATAACTTTTATATGGATACCCACTTTTGCGCCAGCCCGGGTTGAACTCTCGACCTACATGTGTACAGAATCTTTCTCCTAGCAGTAAGGAAGTCAAAAAACTTGCAGTGAGACACAAAAACCTTCATAAAAACTGTGGGTTACATCTCGGTACAGGGCAAAAAGCTTGTATTCGTTATCGTCAGATGTCTACATGTTTTTCCATTCTGGAGTAAAAAGTTATATATTTTGTCAAGTATATGAAAATGGCCTAATAATTAACCCGAATGTAGTTATTAATTTGAGAATACGGGATATTCTAAACCTTGGATTGAGATTTCCTAACTGCCGTGTAGTTGCTAATTAGTGGATCATATTTTATTTCGAGAGACTGCACTTTCTGAGGGGCGGAATAATGAAAGTTGGAATATTAGGCATACTGCTACATATAAATTGGTGATAAATGGCCTTTATGAATGATCTCTTTTACAGTCAACACTTTAACGAATTCTAGATGATATCGATGTTTTTATGAGATAGCATTTACCATTACAAACGCCAATGAAACAGGAGCATGGGCAATCTAAAGTTCATTTGTAGAAGGGAAAGGGAGCAAATACCATGGTTAAATCAATTAATAGAAAAAGCCAAATAAATAATTTTAGGGCGATGAAGCGTGCGCAACTCAAAGCGTCTCCAACAAGATACATTTTTTTGTCACCCGTTAAAACAGACGCGTCTCAGGACATATTATCGCCGCGCGTACCTAATCTGTGGGCGACTATGTTGTTACATATTGTCAAATGATACATTTAGTTGTACAGGGCAAATGTTCGTGAACGTTCGAGATCTTGCAAAACAAAACATGCCAGAAAAATTTATCGTGCCATTGAACTTTTAATTTCAAATGCCATTTAATATAATTTGTTGATTTGTTGATTTGTTCATAAAATGAAAACTCTAACCAATCTCTAATCACTCACCAGGAAGCAAAGGTGTCGGGAACCAGGCTAACGCCATTACACCATTACCATAGACTCAAATGAAACATAAAAAAGGAAAAATGAATGTTCTTGCAAATGACTTGGGCAATCTGCAGCTATACGAAACGTACGTTTTACATTTCAAATTTTATCTGGAAACATTAAGGCAAACCTTTTCACTCTTAGAGTTCATTTATTTATCTTCAGAGGGGTCCAAAATTTTCCGTTATTTCCTCATTGTGCATTGACGCCTTTTGGGATGTGCTAAAACTCCAAAAAGCAGACATTCTAAGTTCAATTTGAACTCTAAATTTCCATTAAAATGATGAAATTCTTCACAAAAATACGAAAGCCCAGAAGGCTCATTCGAGATTCGAGTTTCCAAATACGAGATTCGAAATTCGAGATTCAAAATTCGAAATTCAAGATTCAAAATTCGAGTTTCGAGATTCAAGATCCAAACGAACCAATCAAAAGCGGGTTCAAGATTTGATTACTTCCCTTTATTATGTTTTTACTATCAAGAAATAGTTCAATATAATTATATCAAATGGGTCATTTGATTAAATTACAATGCAAGAAAAAGTGTTATATATATTAGAAGGAAATTTAAATAATTAATGGAATTTTGATCAGCAAAAAATATTTTAATTTATATTATAGATTCTTAAATATTAAATAGATTTCATATATCAGGAGTATATACATTTTTGAATTGTCTACTAAGCGTCATTTTTATGAATTTCTTCTGTTAGGAAAACTACAGGTACTTGTGGGCGGGACCCCCCCCCCCCCCCCCCCCCCGCACACTCTCTTTATATTCAACCCAAGGGCTTACTGGAAATTTTTTTCACAAGATATATTTATTTAACTTATTCATCATGTATACAATAACAAAAAAATGTAAAATCCCCAGAATATTCGCTCAACATCCCCCCAAATACCCACAAATCATTATAAGAGAAAGATATGCCACTCTAGTCTGTTTACGTTGTACCCCCTCTGGTATTAAATGCATTTATTTTGTTTTAACTTTAAAAAGTTAAAACAAAATAAATGCATTTAAGAGGCAGTCCACCGAAAAACCAGGCAGTATTATACTGATAGGCGGCACATCGAATGTGAGGAATATTTGATATTTTATTGAAAACAACATCAATGTAGTCCAAATGGAATAATGTAATCGAAGAATTTGTTTGAAAATTGCCTATTTTGTAAAATATCCTTTTCTTTCATTTAAAAATGTCGATTCACACTGCAGGCGCAGATTCAGAAATTTTTCAAAGGGGGGGGGGGGGGTGAAGTATTTTTCAAAAGCCGGGGTTGAAGGCGAAAACAGTTAAAACATACGTTGTACACATACATGTAGTTAAATAACTCAATAGAATATCGATACAGGGTGGAGTATGGTTTTTGAAAGTGGGACGTTGATCAATCTGGGAAAAAGTACTTGTATACATTACCAGAAAGTTTTTGAAAAAGAAAGGGAAATAAATCTCCGAACCTGAAAATCCTATTTTGTAAAGGGAGGGTTTTTATTTTGTTTTTACAACCGAATTTCTTTATATAATACAACATTAGCCTTTCACCTTACATTTCCTATAGTAAAAACACAACGAAAAAATTGGAACTTTCTTATTTCTCTTTCTCTTAAATTGCAAATCCAAAAGGGGGGGGGGGGGTGCAACCCCCGTAACCCCCCCTCTGGATCCGCCACTGCAGTCTCTAAATATACAATGTATTTCTGTCTTAGTCCATGCTATCAGACTGACTCTGCATCACGTAATAATCCCACATTTTCTCCGTAAACAGCATTCTTTCTTGTAAAGTGGGGTAATAAATTGTGTTGTTTTTTTTGGTTTGGTTTTATTTTTTTGGTTGAGCGATTATTCTGGGGGTTTTACGCCAGCAATTTTTTCGTATTGTAAGGTTACACACAACAGAGAAATAAGCCCTGGGGTTCAATATCAAGGGGATGGGGGTGGGGTCGGGGGTCTTGTCCACACGTACCTGTGTTTTTCTAAAAATTAAGACAAGAAACATAAATTATATTGACGCAAGCGTCAAAAATCGGCCGCAAACCAATTAATTGTTCCTTTTATGGTCCCTCTAGATCCGCCACTACATTTCTTCTCTTTGAGTTGTAGCGGGAAAATTCTTGGCACATTGTAAAACGTGCATTATCCTCGTCTGCTAAGGGCCAAATCTTGTAATATTCTGTAGCCTGCTAAGTCTTTTAATGAATTAACATTTAAACATATGTTTCAAAATGTTTATATATGTACATATGTACACGTCATTTTAAAATAAATACGTACAACAAATCCCGTTTGAATGGAGAAAGTAAAATTGCGTAATATACATAACGCGGTCTTTGCTTTAGACTACGCCCAACACATGTCCTAATTTTCTCCGCACCTCAAACATGTCTAAGTTCATAAATAGGATTGGATGAAATATTTACCTCATTCTTCATAAGAAATTTTAATTTTATGTTTATGATGCGTTCTTCTTTAACCTTTAGATGCTCTTTTTAATATACTACTTATATTAATGTTAAATATTTTTTATTTAAATTGTTTTCACACCGCAAAAACGCACAGCGACTTCGAACTTTCTTATCATAGAGCCGACCGCCTCCTGGCCGGTAATTAGTTGACGATACAAAAATATAATACTTCTGATATATGTAATCTGTTTAATATTTAAGAATCTATAATATAAATTGATATATTTTTTGCTGATCAAAAATCCATTAATTATTTAGATTTACGTCTAATATATATAACACTTTTTCTTGCATTGTAATTTAATCAAATGACCCATTTGATATAATTATATTGAATTATTTCTTGATAGTAAGAACATAATAAAGGGGAGTAATCAAATGTTGAACTCGCTTTTGATTGGTTCGTTTGGATATTGAATCTCGAAACTCGAATTTTGAATCTCGAATTTCGAATTTTGAATCTCGAATTTCGAATCTCGTATTTGGAAACTCGAATCTCGAATGAGCCTTCTGGGCTTTCGTACAAAAAGGCTTAAGTTAAGGATACTTTCATAGTCAACAATCAAGCCAAATTTTTATTTACTTTCAACAATAAATTGGGGACAATTGTCAAAATTCTTCAACTTTTGGAAGTTTAATACACTTTTATATATTTCATGTTTCGGACTTTATGGAATTAGATCACGTGAGTAGGCCGTATGAATATCCCCACATAAGTTTAAATACGACACTTCATTTCTTCAACAAATTCATCATTAATACTTCATCATTTAATATGCTATTTATTTGTGATTTAATACCCCTTATAGTAGCAATGTATATTCTTAATGATAGGAATGTGTTCATGAAATATGTGGAAATAAAGAACAGCTTACAAGCAAGTCCATTAAACAATGCAAATTATGGAGCAGGGAAAACACGGACATCAAAAACATAAGAGGAAGAAAGTGAGCATCCCTTGCCAACTGATCACAACTACAATTCATCCAGTCAACAAGGAAAGTTTACTCCTCCCAGGCACCTGATCCCACCTCTAGAAAGTCTAGGGGTGCGTGTTTGATGCTCTTTTCTCATATTTGCATTGTACGCCCAAATTTGCAGCCCTTCACCGGCAATGGTGACGTCTCCATATCAGTGAAATATTCTGGAGAGGGACGTTAAACAGTATACAATCAATCATACAATCATATTTGCATTGTTTATAAATATTTTGAGCATCATTGAAGAGACATAATTTGTCGAAATGCGCATTTGGTGTATCGACATTGGTACCTAATATGATTTACACGTCACTTTTATCATTCCTTATGTTATACACTTTACATATTACGTAAATAGTTATTTATATTTGTTTAAGTTAACGCTGATCACATGGTCCTGTCTTTTCACTATATGATATGCATGTTCTGCGGCACTTGTCCTATGAAACGTCTACTGCTGTGATCAGAAGGAAAAGTCATCTAAGGTAAGAAAGTGTTGAGTAACAATTTCATTATCAATTTAACATGTAGAACATGGGTAACCTAATTTGCAGGATAACAATTCCTTTTTTATGTTACATAAAAGTCTTCAGCATTTTTAATTTTGAGAAAAAATGTTTTTATTCTTGATGTATGTTCAGTTGTTAACTCTTCTTTATCTATGAAATCACTCAACAAATTATGATGGATTTACTTATTTATTACATTTTAAGCATCATTATGTGTTGTTCTTTCAAATCAAGTTTTTAATTAATACTGATAATCTTTATGTTAAGGCTCATTTTGTGAGAAAATAAATATTATATAAGAAAGCGATTATTATAATTAAATGGGTAGGCTTTTTTATATATTTTTTGGTATTTAATCAACCCGACTGAAAAACTGTTTTTGAGTTTTGATTGTAACGAGTTTGATTTATAGTACACAGGGAAAAGCGGTTGACAAAAAAGAACAATTTTCAATGGGTCTAATCTGGGTTTCCAGTTACTGTTTTAATTTTCAATCTTCTTTTTAAGCAACAAAAATATTTACAAAAGTACAGTAGGTAGTTCTGAACTTCTTGTTAAGCAATTTTTCTGCCAATTATATACCACGAAGACTAATTAACTTTACAGTGCATACTGCACGGAAACTTCTTTTAAGAGGTTTAATTTGTTTCTGCTTCAATTTAAATGTGAAAACAATTTTTCTCCAGAGACCTGTAAATCAATCTTTGAAAATTTTTAATATAACACAGTACTTTTTGCACATTTTTGGATCTCAACTAGAAAAAAAAATTATTCAATCATATAATCATGAAATATAGAGATAACATATAGTAATTATTTCAATGTCCTTTGAAACAATACAAATCGAAAGCACGAAAGCCCAAAAATATCAGGTGGAATCAGGTGCCAAGGAGGAGTGAGCATCCACCGCTAACCGGTCAAACCCGTATTGTACTCCTTCATCGTAATGATCGAAAAAACGGGAAAATCATATGACAACTCAGTGTTTGAGGAAAACACATAACAATATGAAAAGAAATATCAGTCAGAATTTGATTAATAATAGGTTGTATTGTATTTGTTGACGAGATCAGTGTATTGGCCATAAAATTGTGAAATTATGACTACAGTCTCTGTTGGAATCCTTGTTTCATCGACTGTTTTTGCCTCTTTTTACAAAAAAAAAAATGTTCGTACGAAGAATACAATCTTTCGTAATAATTTAACCGAACTGAGTCTATAAACCCTATATGCAGGTGATAAAGATATGTTGCTACATAATTAAGGGGAAGCTGACGATTGAAAAGTTGAGATATTTTAATATTTATTCTAGAATACTTGTGTGTACAACCAGAAATAATTTTGTAAACAACAAGGTAAATATATTTACAAGTTTCACTCGAAGAGCAAATACGGACCTCTACATCTTTAAAGGTGAAGTCAGGTGCCATTGAGTATTAAGCATCCCCTGCGGTCGATCACACTGGTAATGGGTTCCGTGTATTTACGTAAAACATCACCTATTAGCATCTGACAAACTGTTTAATACACGGCAGGTGTGACCGATCTGCAGGGGATGCTAACTCCTCCATGGCACCTGATCCTATCTCCGATAATTTGGAGGTCCGTGTTTGCTATGCTCCTATTTTGTAAAGTTTAATAGATATTTAAGCTCGAATAGTGTTTGTTATAATTATTCCCACATAGCTTATGCCTTCAACACGATATCAAGATATATCGACGACGTATTGTCAAGTAACAATGGAAATTTCCAGTCCTACGTCGATACGATATATCCTGGTGAGCTTAAAATAAAAGATCCACAGAGTCTGGCACACTGTTTCCTATTTGGATAATTTTCTTGAAGAAGACGTTAATGGTAATCTAACAACCAAGCTAAAATAAACGTGATGACTTTATTTTTTCTATCGTCAACTTCCCTTAATTATGCAACAATATACCCTCATCACCTACATATGGAGTATATATATATATCTCAGTTTATTCGATACGCAAGAGCATGCTCTGCGTATAAACAAATTCTAAAACAAGGTAAATTATTGACAAGCAAGTTGATGAAACAAGAATATCAGCAGTCTAGCTTAAATTCATCATTCCGTAAGTTCTATGGTCGATACTATGACCTTGTCAGCAAATACAATTTATCATTGAGTCAAATGCTGACTGACGTTTTTCATACTAATTGTTAGTCCATTATTTATACACTGAATTGACGACGGATTTTTCCGTTATTTCTCGATCATGACAAGGGGCACACGGCGGCTGTGACCCGCCGTGTGATCAGCAGGGGATGCTCACTCCTCATGGCACCTAAACCAACGTCTGATGTTACGGAGGTCCGTGTTTGCTCTGCTCTTATTTTGTATTGTTTTATGGACTTTGATGTTGTATACTGTTTGTTATCTCCATATCCTTCTTGATTTAGCTAAAGAATCAATTTTTCTCACAAAAAAATTCATTGACACTATTAAATGCCTTAAATAACATCATTTTATGGCTACACAGTATTTTGTCTTGTGCGTTTTTGCATTTAGGAACGTAGGTTTTTGAACGAAGACTTAACACTTAACAGGGAAAAACGGAATGCCCCTAAACTTCCTTTAACATGTTTACGGAAAGGCCTGAACAGTCATTTCGGTGCATTTACAACACTGTTTAAAATCCAAAGAAATATAGCATAAATCAGAATAAACTTAATTAAAAATTTTCTTAGATATATTAAGTAAGTTGTTTTCTTAAATGTAGTTGTTGGCCATTACTGATCTACATGAGTGCAGAAATGAACGACAATAATCCAAAGAGACAAGATCTAAGTGAGGTAAACTGTGTTTTATTTACTGAGATTTTTTTTTGGATTTTTTTTATCTTTATAAACTCGAGAGGAAAAAAGAAAATGTGTGGTTAACTTATTTTATTTATTTAAGATTAATATACTATTGACAGGTAAATAATGATATGTTCCATGATTGACATTATTATTTCATACAATGCATCTATCTGATTTTAACATTAAAATCACGGATTATGCTAATAGTTGACATAAACAACCACAGAAAGTTATGGGGATGCAAAAATGATTCGTAAATTTCATATAGTGTACATAGGCGTCGAAACCGGTGTAGACTTAGCCCCCCCCCCCACTTTTTTTTTCCAAATATACACTTAGTATAGACATTGAACATTGTTTCGTAGGTTTAGCTCCCCACTTACCACCGACACGTCGGAGTATAGGTAATAAATGGAGAAAAAGGTGTAGTTTGGAAAAAATATTTGGTAGTGAAGTTAGATACCCCCCCCCCCCCACCCCTCGAAATAGGATTTTCGTGTTTGGTAAATTTTCCTTTTTTTTATTTGAGCTTGTCAGGTTTTTTAAGAAGGTATACTTTTTTTTATTTACACTAAGCCCACTCCCACTTTCAATTTGCTTCCGACGCCAATGGTGTATGACTACCATTCGCATACCTACATTGCATTGAACGAAACAGGTAATAACGAAATGCCTAAGGGATGCCCCCCCCCCCCCCATATGAGCAATAAAATTCGACAAAAAGCATTTAATGTACAAGTGGTTGACTCATGATGTAGATATCGTTTCAATTCATGATTAATATCATAGTATGTTCTACATGTATGAGCAATTTCACTATATAGTCGCTAGCAATGTGTGTGGTGCGCAACCGTGCGTTGTCTTGTTACAGAAGGGTGTAACGCTGGTTGCTATGAATGAAAGGAATGAAGTACAATCTCGCCGAGGTAGCTTTAAACCATCGCCACCATCAACAATGATTTTTTTTCATGTGTTGTAGTTCTAACCCAGCCAATAATGATCCCACGGTCTAATCAGGGACGCTGAATAACGCATGAACGCATGCATCAATGTACACGAGACAGTAGGCCCGAACACGACCGTCACAGACGTCAAGGGATTTTGATTCGTCCAAAATATGAAGCGCCAATTGTAGTCTATTACATAAGTGTGACGTCTTTATAAATATCTTGCGGACGCGACGTCACACGCGGGCATCCTGATGGTGGGCGGTTCAGAACGGCGTCTTTTGCTGATACCGTCTCCATAAATGTTTACAGCGTCAATATATAATCCATACCGCCTTGTCACATTTGAGTAGCTTAGTTTTCAGCCTCCCAATAACGGACATATCATTTTCAGTTGTGCAATACACACATAATTAAACATATCTCGAAAAATCTTATTCTTCCTGATTTTGTACATTGAATTCTTTTTATGATTGCAATAAATCCTAATTAATTGCTTACTACATATCTTTTAGACTCAAAACTATGAATAAAAGGATTGAACACAGAATTTTAAGCGTTTTATAACCATCAAAGCGAATCGAGCATATATAACAAACTGAGTTCTCATAGTTTATCATATTTTATATATTGAACTATAATTTACAGCTTAAAAAAGAAATCAAGAAAAAATTTAATGTTTTTCTACTAGCATTTCATTTACATTATTATGCATTTCTCTGGTTTCTATGTGGCAGGAAAAACAACTTGAAAGAGTGTTGTGTGGAAAGCAGATGTTTGAAAAAGCATCAGAAGTGACGAATACTCTAAAGAAAAAGAAAAAAATTGAAGAGGATGAGGAGCACCATAATACATTTTCAAGCGTATGACGCTCTATTTAGAGAGATTAATTTAAAAAGAACTCATTCAGGCCAAAAAGAACTTATTCAGACCACATCCTATATTAAACGTTAAACCCCTGTTACACCGGGGCTGCGTCCTCACAGCGACTGCACGGCGTCCTCAAAAAATGCAAAACACCGAGGTGATCGCAGTAGAGTCTCCTACAGCGCCGTGACAACGCGGCGAGATCTCCACTGAACGCCGTAGGGTCGCGTAGGGTCTTCTAGAACGCCAGAACGGTGATCACTTTGGGCATGCTCAAAGTATGCGCCGTGTGATCGCAGTCTGATAAGAACGCAGTAGAAACGTAGTATGATTGCCTTAGCAACGCGGTGAGATCTCCAACAACGTAGTGGGAGCTCCGTAGGAACGCCTTGAAGACGCACATGATCGCGGCACGAACGCAGTGATAGTAAACTGCGCTTCCACGGAGACCTCACGTTTCTATCGCGTTTTTACGGCGCTTCTAATGAGATTTTTCGTCTTGTGATTTTTTTCGACTACGATTACTCGGACACAGCACGGAGTTGTCACTGCGTTTATTGCGCTCCCATGTCGTTTCTACAGCGTCCGTTTGCGATAACAATGCACTTTCACGGCGTTGTTAGAGAGTTGTCAGCCAGCTCACAAAACAAGAGCAATGCGATCATATTTGATCAGCAATATTTCCAACGTATTTATTGCACTAAGAGTATTTAAGTGAAAAAAAAAATTGGAAGATAAAATTACACCAGAACTTGATCTGTTGTTTCAATTGTTTCAATTTTTTGTAGAAAACTTTTCAGTGTGTTTATTTTTTTTTTTACATTCACAATAAAATCAAAGAAAATCTAACAAACATCTGAACCAATAAAATTGAAAAAAGGAGTTTAATCATAAAACTATTGATAATTTAGTACTAAATTATTTAAATAGAACATTTTTTAATCATTAAGAATATTTCTTGGCATGATTAGAAGTCTTTTCATCGTGTAACTTGAATCTTTAAACAAAAATGTTTTACATTCCTTCTGAATATATTTATATATCAATGAGTATAGAACGCATTGTGAACGCATTGTGAACGTATTGTGAACGCAGTGTGAACGCCGTAAACATGAGATGAACACTCCTAACGCGCCGTGAAAATTCCGCGGAAGCGCAGTCAATCGCCGACAGATCTCCATGGGACCGTTGAATCGCGTCCGTCGCCGCATCTTCATTTTGTGAAAATTTTTACAGAAATTTGTGCAATTTTCCTGCGATTCCACGCGATTTTCAAAATTGAACAACGCTGTAATGACTCCGTTTGAACGCAGCTTGGTGTGACAGGGCCTTTAGACACAAATATCCGCTGATAATTCATACTGGTCAAGGACGAATAAACTGAAAATGATAAATTATGGAAACAAACAATAAAACAAAAAGGAACAAAGCTGACTTATCATATAAAAACATTAGTCAAGGTGAGCTGTGAGTAACAGGCTTCAGGGCCACCAACCTATAAAAATCTCAGCTGAAATCTCAGCCTCAAATCTTAGATTTCTACCTCATCTGAGATTTTCCAAAAACACCGTGCCATCAACATTTCTAAGATTGGTCTCACGTGAGCTGAAATTTGAGAAAACCTCAGCATTCGTGGCCCCGAAGAAAGATGTACTAATAATTAATAATATAAATTGCTTTGGAAATAATTAATTAATAAATAATTAATTTCTGTGTATAACACACTTTAGACACTAAACTGTTTTTCTCTCATTTTTCGATAATGCTTGAAAGTGAAAATATTTTACACCTTATCTACGACTTCATTTCACCCCTTACCTTCGACTTATTAATTCCAATCAAACTATCCCCTGCCATCCTTATTTTATTTTAATTTTAGTAGGTCGTTCACTTATCGTTTCGTACCGATATTTTAATGCATGTATCATAAACCGAATCTTCGAAGAAGTTATCGGTATGTAACGGTATATCGTCCAAACCCTAATATTTTCTAAGGATTTTTCCCGTTTACCCGATCATGAAAAAGAACACATGACAGATGTGCCTAGTAGATACAGGGGATGTTCACTCCTCCAAAGCAGTCAATCCCATCTCTGCTTTTAAGGATATGTTTGCTCTGGTTACAATTTGTATTGCCTAATTGAACCTTGAGCATGATTATCTTAAAAATTGTTGCCAACAAATTATATCTGCATGACACCGATCTTTGAAATATTAAAAGGGAAACTATTTTAAGAAAAGTTTTAAAAATCAATTTCATCATCATTTTATTTCAAGGAAAAAGCAATGGACGAAGATGAGCTTGTGAAACAGTATGTAACTAAACTTAGCATTTTAACTTTTATTGACTCATTTAAAGTCTTATTTTTGTAAATCAATAATTATTTTCTCATGATCATTTTCTTTAAATTCCTTTTTAATACGAGGGCCGTTCAATAATTACGCGGACTTGTTGCCAAGAAAAAATATTTTTGGTGACATAATTAGGTAAAATGTCACACATAGTGTAAAAGAATATTTACTTTTATGGTCTTCGAAAAATCATATCAATCATTATAAAAAATGCGAGCTTTCATTTTCTCAACATTTTCCACCAGAGCTCGAACCTGACCAGATCCTACTCAGCATAAGTATCTATGTACCATTTCTTATCAAGCTTAAAATTTATGACAAAATTATAGCATATTATTTTTTGTTTTTAACCCAAAAGCTACAAGTATTTATGAGATACAGTGTGTGAATTGGTCTCTTTCAATAACGTTCTTAACAGTCTTCCATGGTCTTTCTACCCCCTCTCGTATTGCCTTTTACAACTGTCTAAGCTTCTAAATTACAATTTGCTCTTTGTGAACAAAGGACAACTCTTGTTTACTACATGTTTTATCATGCATATTTTGGATTGTTTCTGGAGCATTGAAATAAAACTTAATTTGAAGCCCTTTCCAGTGGAAAAACTGTCTCATTTCTACACTGAAATTAAATTATAAAGAATAAAGCTTATTTCAACTTATATTATACGATATGATATAGCTTGGGACAGTTTTCGCTTTATTATAAACCGCGAAGCGTAAACTGTTCCAAATTATATTATATCGTCTAACAAAAGTTGAAATAAACTTCATTGAATTTCCTTAAATAAATGAGTAAAATTTTGTGTTCCGAATGTTCCGACAATTTTTTTTGTCGTGTTCCGTAATTTACCATCAGCGATATCAAAGCAGCGATAGCTTTAGAAGAAATTTCAAAAATCCAAAAATGTTGCCCAAAATTACGTTTAAGATATGTTTTTTTTTATTTTTCGTAAATACTGAGTAAATGATAGCAGAGTCCGCGTAATTTTTGAACTGCCCTCGTAGTATTGGGTAATGAAGTACTATTCCTTGAAACAGAGTCGTTAAAAAGTTCGTATTCTTTTTTATTTAACGTCACTAGTACATGTATATTATAACCAAATCAGATACACATATTTCAGCAACAGTTTCAAATAGCTTAATTTAAAAATTGGAATATATCTTGATATCTGTTAAGAAATGAACATATTTTATATATAATAAAAACACAATTTTTGAGCGGTAGAGACTTTTAAATCAGACGATGGATGGGCTGCAAAAACAGATCATATTTAAAAGCTTGTCAATTACATATGTAACTAGTGCTAATTGTAACGGGGACCGTTACAGATGTTACCCAAACGCTCCCCAACTCCCTTTTGTTGCCATATTCCCTGTTATCTCTATTAAATAAGAAATACTTTATGGAATTTAGACTTAATCAAGGTCTTCCAAGAAAAATACAAAATATATTTTAAAAATAGGCATTGCACGCGTGTTCATGTGCGTAACGACCATATTATCTTGTCTACACTATCTAAAATTTTAATAATATCAAAGCATTTAATCCAAAAGTATTAAAAAATGCACTCATTCGAGTGTATTGTTTATTTTACTCATTTCACGTGCACGCACGTGTAAGCACGTGCATAATGACTACACCTTCTTGTAGGAGTCCCTTATATTTATCCAAGTTCTAAATCCCATCCTGTTTGGTTGAAAAACAAGAGAGTTATAGCCATTTGAAGTTTCAGCCAATCAGATTGCAGCACACGTGCAAGCGCGTGATTTCATGAATATTTTCTATATCATATTTTAGGATATCGTAATGCATGACTATGTTTTAAATTTCAAAGCATTTCGTCAAAAAACAAAGGAGATATAGCCATTTAAAGTTTTAGCCAATCAGATTACAGCACGCGCGCATGCGCATGCTTTTATTAAAATTTTAATATATCATGCTGTAGATCTTCATAATGTAGGACCATGTTCAAAATTTCAAAAGATTATGACAAGAAACAAG